>NC_092382.1:17215791-17474537 GCF_030028105.1 Mobula birostris
CCTCACCATCCTGTCACCCTCCTTCCCATCCCACCTCTCACAGACCCCTCCCCTCCCTCCACACTCAGTGAGTCACTCCCTCACCCTCACCATCCTGTCACCCTCCTTCCCATCCCATCACTCCCCCTCCCCTCCCTCCACACTCAGTGAGTCACTCCCTCACCCTCACCATCCGTCACCCTCCTTCCCATCCCATCACTCCCCCTCCCTCCCCTCCCTCCACACTCAGTGAGTCACTCCCTCACCCTCACCATCCTGTCACCCTCCTTCCCATCTCATCACTCCACCTCCCTCCCACTTCCTCCACCACTCAGTGAGTCACTCCCTCACCCTCACCATCCTGTCACCCTCCTTCCCATCCCATCACTCCCCCTCCCCTCCCTCCACACTCAGTGAGTCATCTCCCTCACCCTCACCATCCTGTCACCCTCCTTCCCATCCCATCACTCACAAACCCCTTCCCTCGCTCCACCACTCAGTGAGTCACTCCCTCACCCTCTGCACCCTGTCACCTTCCTTCCCATCCCATCACTCCCCCTCCCTCCACACTCAGTGAGTCATCTCCCTCACAATGACCATCCTGTCACCCTCCTTCCCATCCCATCTCTCGCAAACCCCTCGCCTCGCTTTCCTCTCCCCGCCACCTCGATGTTGTTCAACTTACGCTGGATGGCTGCCATTTTGCGATGCCAATTTTCGCCTCTCCTCATCGCCCTCTCTCTCTGTTACCCAGTGAGTCACTCCCCTACTCACCCCATCACTCCTGACACCCTCCCCTCTCCGTCCCCTTGTCCTTTCTCCCGCCATCCAACACATCCTGGGTGGTGAACATTTTCCGATGGGAAATTTCACTCCCTCACCCGATCCCTTTCCTCTCTCGTTGAGTGAGTCTCTCCCCTCTCCCTCCGTTCAGACACTCAACTCTCCGTCCCATCAGCCCAGATCGCGTCTCGACCCCTCGCTCCCCATTTCCCCTGTCCACACCCCCCTTCTTGCCGTCCGTCTTATTTGTGAAGGATCGAAACCACCCACCCTTCCCCCACACTCCCCATCCTGTTCCTGCCCACCCTGTCCTTTCAGACCCCTCTTTCCTGGTCCTGCAACTTCCCCTCCCTTCCTGTCCCATCAGATCCCCTCCCACCTCGTCCCATTACTTTCCCTCCTTCCTGGTCCCATCACTCCCGCTCCCTTCCTGTCGTTTCACACCTCCTCACCCCGAATCTATCTTATCCACGTCGCCACCAGTTTGTGACAGGAACTTTCGCCTCCCCTTTTCGTCTCCTATTGAGTCAGTGACTTCGCCACAGTCACTGTCTCATCAGTCCACTCCTCGTCCCGTCACTCCTCTTCCTCCCAAACCCCTCACCCCTCCTCCCCAAAACCCACATGTATATGTGTATGTGTGAATATCTGAGATATATACATTAGTTTATTCAATGACAAAATTATTAGAATTAAAACATACATGCAATACCCAAGACTATATAAAACACAAATTAAAATACTGTTATTACAATCAATAACACACTCGATCCCGGGATTGTATCCATGGGCACCGCATGTTCCTTCGCCATAGATTCTGTGAGCGACAGTGGCCATTGTAAGTCAGTGTCTCACTTCATCCCTGGTGGCCACATTAACCAAGGAACACACACAAAAATGCTGGTGAACGCAGCAGGCCAGGCAGCATCTATAGGAAGAGGTACAGTCAACGTTTCGGGTCGAGACCCTTAGTGAGGACTAACTGAAAGAAGAGGTAGTCAGAGATTGGAAAGTGGGAAGGGGAGGGGGAGATCAGAAATGACAGGAGAAGACAGGAGGGGGAGGGATGGGGCCAAGAGCTGGACAGGTGATTGGCAAAAGGTATACAGAGATGGAGGAGGGGGAGGGTCATGGGACAGGAGGTGCAGGGAGAAAGAAAGGGGGAGGTGAACCCACTATAGTGAGAGGGACAGAGGGAGAAAAAAGGGAGAGAAAAAATGGAGAAAAATAATAATGATAATAAATAATAAATAAGGGATGGGGTACGAGGGGGAGGTGGGGCATTAACTGAAGTTAGAGAAGTCAATGTTCATGCCATCAGGTTGGAGGCTACCCAGACGGAATATAAGGTGTTGTTCCTCCAATCTGAGTGTGGCTTCATCTTTACAGTAGAGGAGGCCGTGGAAAGACATGTCAGAATGGGAATGGGACGTGGAATTAAAATGTGTGGCCACTGGGAGATCCTGCTTTCTCTGGTGGACAGGGCTTAGTTGTTCAGCAAAGCGGTCTCCCAGTCTGCGTCGGGTCTCGCCAATATATAGAAGGCCACATCGGGAGCACCGGACGCAGTATATCACCCCAGCCGACTCACAGGTGAAGTCTCGCCTCACCTGGAAGGACTGTCTGGGGCCCTGAATGGTGGTAAGGGAGGAAGTGTAAGGGCATGTGTAGCACTTGTTCCGCTTACAAGGATTAGTGCTGGGTGGGAGATAGGTGGGAAGGGATGTGGGGGGGACGAATGGACAAGGGAGTCACTGGGATTGTGTGATGGAACGGCGTGGAGGGAGATTCACTCTGTGTCTGACCCCGGGAGTGTGTGATGGGATGGGTGTAGAGGGAGTTTCATGCTGTGTCTGACCCCACGAGTGTGTGATGGGACAGTCAGGGCCCCAGACATATTTACTTATTATTTCCCCTTTTTGTCCCCTTGCCCATCCTCTGGGTTCCCCCTCCTCACCCTTTTCCTTCTCCCTGGACCTCCTGTCCCATGATCCTGTCATACCCTTTTTGCCAATCACCTGTCCAGCTCTTGGCTCCATCCCTCCCCCTCCTGTCTTCTCCTATCATTTTGGATCTCCCCCTCCCCCTCCCACTTTCAAATCTCTTACTAGCTCTTCCTTCAGTTAGTCCTGACGAAGGGTCTCGGCCTGAAACGTCGATTTTACCTCTTCCTAGAGATGCTGCCTGGCCTGCTGCGTTCACCAGCAACTTTGATGCGTGTTGTTTATTATCAAAGTTCTTATTTGTCACCATATACTATCTCGAGATTCATTTTATTGCAGTCATTTACAGGACAATAAATCAATATAGCAGAATTTATGAAAAACTATACAAAAACAAAGACTAACCACCAAGCAACGTGCAAAGGAAGGCAAATTTGTGCAAATAAAATATTAAATAATAATAACATGAATTGTAAATTATTTGAAAGTGAGTCTGTAGGTTGTGGAATCAGTTCAGAGATGATGTGAGTGAAGTTATCCACGCCGGTGTCTCAGAAAAAACCCGCCATCATCGGGCCCTTCCTGTCTGTGTAATTCCCCGGCATGAAACGTAAAAGTTGCCCGTGGACGCAGCAGGCCAGCCAGCATTACGTACTCCCGGGATAATCCCACCCCGGGACACCGGTGTCCCAGACTGAGCCCCGGCCCCCGGGCTCTTCCTGTCTGTGTCATTCCCCGGGGTCTCGAACCCGCACATCCGGCAGAAGCTGCGCCGGTGGACAGGAGGCGGAAATACGTCACCACGGGAGACCAGAGAGCGACGCACAGCGCGAGCCTAAAGCTAGTTCCGTTACAAACGGTTGGGAATTAAACCTGGCGCGTGGCCATTAAAGGTAAGGGGAAGTGGGGGGCGGGAGTTAAAGGGGGGGGGCGGGGAATCGGCCAAAATGTCGGCATCCCGCGGGCGGGGATGTTCACACATTCAGATGTTCACACGGACACGGTCAGTCCGGGTCTGGGTTCCTGCAGAGATCTCAGTTCCTTCCTCCCGGTCTCACTGAACAGATTGTCCTCCAGCCTGAAACAGATGGGAGAATAAAGATGAAATAAACAGATCACACAACAGTGTCAGTAACAGGGGACAACACTCACAGACAAATATCACCAGAAAACCCGCGGATCCGCTGATATTTTATCACATTGAACATTAACACAAACACTCACCCGATCAGCTCCAGACTCGGGAGGGTCAGTATGAGGTGGCGGACAGCGGGGACAGATCGGTCTGTCAGCGAGTTTAATCCCAGGTCCAGCTCCGTCAGTGATGGGTTTGTACTGAGAGCGGAGACGAGATCCTCGACACCAGAATCTCTGAGACCGACATCGTCCAGCCTGGAGATGAGAGAGAGTGAGGGTGAAGGACACAGAGAGACAGGAGACGGTACAAATCCCCAGTGCTTATCAGTAACACAATTACTGATCACATTAATGTTCAGTGTCAGACACCCAGTGAGGGTAAACACAATCTCCCACAGTTTGGTACTTACCACAGTTTCTGTATTTTACACTCCGGGTTCCTCAGAGCCGCAGACACCAGTTTCACTCCTGAATCTCCCAGGTTATTCCGCCCGAGTCTAAACACAAACAGACAAATTGATCAACAAAGTGATTCAAACCGTGGGTCTGAGGGAATTTCTCTCACTCGGATATTTCAGGAAACATTAAACCCTTCAGTAAATCACTGATTGGAGTTCCCATCACTGTCAATGTCCCTCACTGCCCAGCTCCAGGGTATTCACCGAATGTCAGTAATTTAGTCTGTCGGTGTGACCCTGTAAACTCCACATAGTCTGTCTCATTCCCCGATGGTTAGAAAAGTGTTCCTGATGTGAGAGGGTCGGGAGGGGCAGGGATGAAGGAGGAACGGGGATGGGGAACAGAGATCCCACAGGAGGAAGGGTGATGGCACTTGTCACAATTCTTCACAATCGTATTTATCACAGTTTTACCCAAATCCCTTTACATTGAAACAACACAACTGGACAGTTTCACAGTTCAGAGTGAGAGATAAATCAAGTTACCTCAACTCCCGGCACTTGTGCAGCCCGGGTCCCAGCCGCTGGATTCCTTCACACTGAATGTTGCAGTTCCCCAGGTCGAGCTGTTTTATTGTATCACACAGTCCGATGACATGAGACAGGACCGCGCAGTCAATCGGGGTCAGTGTCATTCCACTGAATGAAAGTGTTTCCACAGATCCCAGTGCGGCCTGAGCCAGTCCACGATTCTGAGACTCAAACAGGTAGTGCAATGTGTTCAGGAGGCTCCTTTTACCAGATTCACTCCATGTGTTTCCACTCTGGCGTTTAAATTCCTCCTTCACCCAGTCAATCACCCGGCAGGTTGTTTGATGAGGAAATGGACCCAGAAACTCCTCCAGGCCCCGAGCTGTCATTGGGTTGGAGAGACCAGCAACAAAACGGAGAAATACCTCAAATCGACTGTCTGTCGTGCTGTGGGCTTCAGTGAGGAATCTCAGACTATCCCCGGGATGTGGATTTAGGAATTGTGAGACTGCAGCTATAAACTCTTGGATGGTGAGGTGTGGGAATGTGTACACCACGCTCTGGGCAGAATCCTCTCTCTCCAAAAGCTCCATCAGGAACCCGGACAGGAACTGGGAAGGCTGCAGATTGTAGTTGATCAAATCTCCATCTGTAAATACAATCTTCTTCTGGGACACCCCTCTGAAGGCCATCTGACCAACCCTGAGAAACACATCACGGGGGTTCTCAATCTCACGGCCGTGGTTTTTCAGGATGTTGTAAATATAGTAGGAATACAGTTGGGTGATGGTCTTGGGAACTCGCTGCGGGTCCCTGACTCTTTGTGTGAAGAAGGGGCCCAGTGCCAGAGCGAGGATCCAGCAGTAGGAGGGGTTGTAGCTCATGGTGTACAGGATCTCGTTCTCCTTCACGTGTTTGAAAACAGCTGCTGCCACTGTCTGATCTTCAAAATGCCTGATGAAATATTCCTTCCGTTCCTCACCAACAAATCCCAGGATTTCAGCCCAGACATCGATCTTCGCCTTTTCCAGTAAATGTAACGCAGTGGGGCGGGTGGTCACCAGCACTGAGCACCCTGGGAGCAGCTTGCCCTGGATTAAACTGTACACAATGTCAGACACCTTGCACTTGAATTCAGGATCTGTGCATGTGGACCGAGGTTCTGTGTTTCTCTGACTGTCAGCAAAATCAATTTTGTCATTGAATTCATCCAAACCATCGAATATAAACAGCAATCCCTCTGGGTTCTTCCAGACCTCTCTCAGGATATTCCCAAAGTAAGGATACTGATCCAGAATCAGTTCCTTCAGGTTTATTCTGCAGTTAATGGAATTTAAATCCCGGAATTTGAAACTGAAGACAAACTGGAATTGTTGGAATATTTTCCCTGTGACCCAGTCATAAACAATCTTTTGTACCATTGTTGTTTTCCCGATCCCCGGGACTCCGGCCACTGCTGCCGAACTCCCAGATTTGGATTTACTCCGGGAAAAGCTGCTCTGGAACAGCTGATCAGTGCGGATTTTTTCCAGCTCTCTGCGGAGATGTTCCTCTCTCCACTCCTCGTGGTCTCTGCCTCTTGCCAGCAGCTCATGTTCCACCAGTCTCCGATCTCGAACAGTAGAAATGACTGTGAGCTCAGCGTATCGATCAACCAGCTGGAAAACCTTCACCTTCTCCCTCATCAGGATCGTGTTCACTCTCAGTGTTTCAGTTTGTGCCCGCAGAGTCTCCTTGTGTTTCTGTTGAACATCTTCCATGGGAACAGACAGTGAACAAACTGTTAGATGCCTCAACTCAGAACTCGGTATTTAAATACACAAGAGTTAGCTCAAAGCTATTGCATTAATTGGGGTCTCACAGTGTGTCAGGAACCTTTTGGGGCCTGTGGGGTCTCACAGTGTGTCAGGTCCCTCTCAGGGGTGTGTGGGGTCTCACAGTGTGTCAGGACACTGTTAGGGGTGTGTGGGGTTGCACAGTGTGTCAAGAGCCTGTCAGGGGTGTGTGGGGTCTCAGAGTGTGTCAGGACCCTCTCAGGGTTGTTTGAGGGATCATAGTGTGTCAGGACCCACAATGTGTCAGTGTTTCACCGTGCGTCGGGACACTATCAGGGGTGTGTGCGGTCTCACAGTGTGTCAGGACCCTGTCAGGGGTGTGTGGGGTCTCACAGTCTGTCAGGACGCTGTCACGGGTTTCTGGGGTTTTGCAGTGTGTCAGGACCCTGTTACTGGTTTGCGGGGTTTCACAGTGTGTCAGGACCCTTTTCCGGGGGTGGGGGGTCTCAGAGTGTGTCAGGACCCTGCCAGGGTTGTGTGGGGTCTCACAGTGTGTCAGGTCCCTGTCAGGGGTGTGTGGGGTCTCACAGTGTGTCAGGACCCTGTCAGGGGTGTGTGGGGTCTCACAGTGTGTCAGGACCCTGCCAGGGTTGTGTGGGGTCTCGCAGTGTGTCAGGCCCTTGTCAGGGGTGTGTGGTCTCACAGTGTGTCAGGACCCCTCTGGGGTGTGTGGGGTCTCAAAGTGTTTCTGAACCCTGTCACGGGTGTGTGGGGTCTCACAGTGTGTCAGGTCCCTGTCAGGGGTGTGTGGGGTTTCACTGTGTGTCAGGATCTTGTGGTGGTTGTGGGGGGTCTCACAGTGTGTCAGGATGCTGTTGTGGGGGATCTAACAGTGAGTCAGAACCCTCTCAGGTGTGTATGGGATCGCAATGTGTGTCAGGACCCTGTCAGGGCTGTGTGGCGTCTCACAGTGCGTCAGGTCACTGTCAGGGGTGTGTTGGATCTCACAGTGTGTCAGGACCATTTTGGGGTGTGTCGGGTCTCACAGTGCGTCAGGAGCCCTTTCAGGTGTGTGTGGGGTCTCACAGTGTGTCAGGTCCCTGTCAGGAGTGTGTGGGGTCTCACAGTGTAACAGGACACTGTCTGTCAGTTGTGTGTGGGGTCTCACAGCGTGTTTGAACCATACCAGGGGTGTGTGGGTTCTCACAGTCTGTCAGGACGCTGTCACGGGTTTGTGGGGTTTCACTGTGTGTCAGGACCCAGTGATTTGTTTGGGGGTCTCACAGTGTGTTGGGACCCTTTTCTGGGGGTGGGGGGGAATCTCACAGTGTGTCAGGATCCTTTTGGGGTGTGTGGGGTCTCACAGTGCTTCTGAACCCTGTCAGGGGTGTGTGGGATCGCACCGTGTGTCAGGACCCTCTCAGGGGTGTGTGGGGTCTTACAGTGTGTCAGGACCCTACCTAGGTTGTGTGAGGTCTCACAGTGTGTCTGGACCCTGCCAGGGATGTGTGAGGTCTCACAGTTTGTCTGGACACTGTCGGGGAGGGTGGGGCGGTCTCACAGTGTATCATGACTGTCTCAGATGTGTGTGGGATCTCAATGTGTGTCCGGACCCTGTCATGCGTGTGGCGTCTCACAGTGCATCAGGATCTTGTTAGGGGTGTCTGGGGTCTCACAGTGTGTCATCACCCTCTCGGGGGTGTGTTAGGACTCACAGTGTGCCAGGACCCTGTCAGGGTTATGTGGGGTTTCACAGTGTGTCAGGACACTGTGAGTGGTTTGTGGGGTCTCATACTGTGTCAGAACCCTCTCAGATGTGTGTGGGATCGCAATGTGTGTCAGGACCCTGTCAGGGGTGTGTGGCATCTCACAGTCTGTCAGGACGCTATCCAGGGTGTGTGTGGTCTCACAGTCTGTCAGGACCCTGAGAGGTGAGTGTGGAGTCTCACAGTGCGTCAGGTCCCTGTCAGGGGTGTGTGTGGTCTCACAGTGTGTCAGGAACGTGTCAATAGTGTGTGGGGTCTCACAGAGTGTTAGGACCCTGTTAGGGGTGTGTGGGGTCTCACACTGTGTCAGGACCCTGTCTGTCAGTTGTGTGTGTGGTCTTAAAGTGTGTCAGGTCCCTGTCAGTGGTGTGTGGGGTGTGACAGTGTGTCAGGACCTTTTCAGGTGTGTGTGGGGTCTCACAGAGTGTCAGGACCGTGTGAATAGTGTGTGGGATATCAATGTGTGTCAGGACCCTGTCAGGGGTGTGTGGCGTCTCACAATGTGTCAGGTCCCTGTCAGAGTGTGTGGGGTCTCACACTGTGTCAGGACCCTGTCGGGTTGTGTGAGGTCTCACAGTGTGTCAGGGCCCTGTCGGGTTGTGTGAGGTCTCACAGTGTGTCAGGGCCCTCTCAGGCGTGTGTGGCATCTCACAGCATTTCCTGAGCCTGTCAGGGGTGTGTGCAGTCTCACAGTGTGACAGGACCCTGTCATGGGGGTGTGGGGTCTTACAGTTTGACTGGACAGTGCCAGGGGTGTGTGGGGTTTCACAGTATGTCAGGACCCTGTCAGGGGTGTGTGGGGTCTCACAGTGTGTCAGGACCCTGTCAGGGCTGTGTGGCGTCTCACAGTGCGTCAGGTCACTGTCAGGGGTGTGTTGGATCTCACAGTGTGTCAGGACCATTTTGGGGTGTGTCGGGTCTCACAGTGCGTCAGGAGCCCTTTCAGGTGTGTGTGGGGTCTCACAGTGTGTCAGGTCCCTGTCAGGAGTGTGTGGGGTCTCACAGTGTAACAGGACACTGTCTGTCAGTTGTGTGTGGGGTCTCACAGCGTGTTTGAACCATACCAGGGGTGTGTGGGTTCTCACAGTCTGTCAGGACGCTGTCACGGGTTTGTGGGGTTTCACTGTGTGTCAGGACCCAGTGATTTGTTTGGGGGTCTCACAGTGTGTTGGGACCCTTTTCTGGGGGTGGGGGGGAATCTCACAGTGTGTCAGGATCCTTTTGGGGTGTGTGGGGTCTCACAGTGCTTCTGAACCCTGTCAGGGGTGTGTGGGATCGCACCGTGTGTCAGGACCCTCTCAGGGGTGTGTGGGGTCTTACAGTGTGTCAGGACCCTACCTAGGTTGTGTGAGGTCTCACAGTGTGTCTGGACCCTGCCAGGGATGTGTGAGGTCTCACAGTTTGTCTGGACACTGTCGGGGAGGGTGGGGCGGTCTCACAGTGTATCATGACCATCTCAGATGTGTGTGGGATCTCAATGTGTGTCCGGACCCTGTCATGCGTGTGGCGTCTCACAGTGCATCAGGATCTTGTTAGGGGTGTCTGGGGTCTCACAGTGTGTCATCACCCTCTCGGGGGTGTGTTAGGACTCACAGTGTGCCAGGACCCTGTCAGGGTTATGTGGGGTTTCACAGTGTGTCAGGACACTGTCAGGGGTGTGTGGTGTCTCACAGTGCATCAGGATCTTGTTAGGGGTGTGTTAGGACTCACAGTGTGTCATCACCCTCTCGGGGGTGTGTTAGGACTCACAGTGTGCCAGGACCCTGTCAGGGTTATGTGGGGTTTCACAGTGTGTCAGGACACTGTGAGTGGTTTGTGGGGTCTCATACTGTGTCAGAACCCTCTCAGATGTGTGTGGGATCGCAATGTGTGTCAGGACCCTGTCAGGGGTGTGTGGCATCTCACAGTCTGTCAGGACGCTATCCAGGGTGTGTGTGGTCTCACAGTCTGTCAGGACCCTGAGAGGTGAGTGTGGAGTCTCACAGTGCGTCAGGTCCCTGTCAGGGGTGTGTGTGGTCTCACAGTGTGTCAGGAACGTGTCAATAGTGTGTGGGGTCTCACAGAGTGTTAGGACCCTGTTAGGGGTGTGTGGGGTCTCACACTGTGTCAGGACCCTGTCTGTCAGTTGTGTGTGTGGTCTTAAAGTGTGTCAGGTCCCTGTCAGTGGTGTGTGGGGTGTGACAGTGTGTCAGGACCTTTTCAGGTGTGTGTGGGGTCTCACAGAGTGTCAGGACCGTGTGAATAGTGTGTGGGATATCAATGTGTGTCAGGACCCTGTCAGGGGTGTGTGGCGTCTCACAATGTGTCAGGTCCCTGTCAGAGTGTGTGGGGTCTCACACTGTGTCAGGACCCTGTCGGGTTGTGTGAGGTCTCACAGTGTGTCAGGGCCCTGTCGGGTTGTGTGAGGTCTCACAGTGTGTCAGGGCCCTCTCAGGCGTGTGTGGCATCTCACAGCATTTCCTGAGCCTGTCAGGGGTGTGTGCAGTCTCACAGTGTGACAGGACCCTGTCATGGGGGTGTGGGGTTTTACAGTTTGACTGGACAGTGCCAGGGGTGTGTGGGGTTTCACAGTATGTCAGGACCCTGTCAGGGGTGTGTGGGGTCTCACAGTGTGTCAGGACCCTGCCAGGGGTGTGTGGGGTCTCACAGTGTGTCAGGATCCTGTCAGGGGTGTGTGGGGTCTCACAGTGTGTCAGGACCCTGCCAGGGGTGTGTGGGGTCTCACAGTGTGTCAGGATCCTGTCAGGGGTGTGTGGGGTCGCACAGTGTGTCAGGACCCTGCCAGGGGTGTGTGGGGTCTCACAGTGTGTCAGGATCCTGTCAGGGGTGTGTGGGGTCGCACAGTGTGTCAGGACCCTGCCAGGGTTGTGTGGTGTTTCACAGTGTGTCAGAACACTGTGAGTGGTTTGTGGGGTCTCACAGTGTGTCTGAACCCTCTCAGATGTGTGTGGGATCGCACTGTGTGTCAGCACCCTGTCAGGTGTGTGTGGGGTCTCACAGTGTGTCTGGACTGTGTCAATAGTGTCTGGGGTCTCACAGTTTGTCAGGACCCTGTCAGGGGTGTGTGGGGTCTCACAGTGTGTCAGGACCCTGTCAGGGGTGTGTGGGGTCTCACAGTCTGTCAGATAACTGTCAGGGGTGGTCTCACAGTGTGTCAGGAGCCTCTCAGATGTGTGTGGGATCTCAATCTGTGTCAGGACCCTCTCACGTGTGTGTGGCATCTCACAATGTGTCAGGTTGCTGTCAGGGGTGTGTGGGGTCTCGTAGTGTGTCAGGAATTTGTCAGGGGTGTGTGGTGTCTCACAGTTTGCCAGGTCCCTGCCAGGAGTGTGTGGGGTCTCACAGGGTGTCAGGGCCCTGTCAGTGGTGTGTGGGGTCTCACACTGTGACAGGCCCCTGGCAGGGTTGTGTGGGGTTTCACTGTGTGTCTGGATACTGTGCGTGGTTCGTGGGGTTTCACAGTGTGTCAGGATCTGGTTGTGGGTGTGGGTGGTCTCACAGTGGGTCAGGACGCTGTTGCGGGGGGTCTCACAGTGTGTCAGAACCCTCTCAGATGTATGTGGGATCGCAATGTGTGTCTGGACCCTGTCAGGGGTGTGTGGCGTTTCATAGTGCGTCAGGTCGCTGCCAGGGGTGTGTGGTGTCTCACAGTGTGTCAGGTCCCTGTCGGGTGTGTGGGGTCTCACAGTGTGTCAGGAACCTGTGAGGGGTGTGTGCGGTCTCACAGTGTGTCAGGACCCTATCCAGGGTGTGTGGGGTCTCACAGTGTGTCAGGTCCCTGTCAGGGGTGTGTGGTGTCTCACAGTGTGTCAGGAACCTGTGAGGGGTGTGTGCGGTCTCACAGTGTGTCAGGACCCTATCCAGGGTGTGTGGGGTCTCACAGTGTGTCCCGACTCTGTCAGGTGTGTGCGGCGTCTCACACTGTGTCAGGTCCCTGTCAGTGGTGTGTGCGGTCTCACAGTGTGTCACGATCCTGTCAGTGGTGTGTGGGGTCTCACAGTGTGTCAGGTCCCTGTCAGGGGTGTGTGGTGTCTCACAGTGTGTCAGGAACCTGTGAGGGGTGTGTGCGGTCTCACAGTGTGTCAGGACCCTATCCAGGGTGTGTGGGGTCTCACAGTGTGTCCCGACTCTGTCAGGTGTGTGCGGCGTCTCACACTGTGTCAGGTCCCTGTCAGTGGTGTGTGTGGTCTCACAGTGTGTCACGATCCTGTCAGTGGTGTGTGGGGTCTCACAGTGTGTCAGGACTCTGTCAGGGGTGTGTGGGGTCTCACCGTGTGTCAGGGTCCTCTTAGGGGTGTGTGGGGTCTCACAGTATGTCAGGACTATGTCAGGGGTGTGTGGGGTCTCACAGTGTATCAGGGTCCTGTAAGGGGTGTGTCGGGTATCACAGAGTGTCATCAGTGTGAAAGTAAGCATGCAAGTACAGCAGGCAGCGAAGCAAGCTAATGGCATGCTGGCCTTCATAACAAGGGGAATTGAGTACAAGAGCAAAAAGGTCCTTCTGCAGTTGTACAGGGCCCTGGTGAGACCACACCTGGAGTACTGTGTGCAGTTTTGGTCTCCAAATTTGAGGAAGGACATTCTTGCTATTGAGGGAGTGCAGCGTAGGTTCACAAGGTTAATTCCCGGGATGGCGGGACTGTCATATGTCGAAAGATTGGAGTGACTGGGCCTGTATACTCTGGAATTTAGAAGCCTGAGAGGGGATCTAATTGAAACATTTATAATTATTAAGGGATTGGACATGCTGGAGGCAGGAAACATGTTCCTGCTGATGGGTGAGTCCAGAACCAGAGGCCACAGTTTAAGAATAAGGGATAGGCCATTTAGAACGGAGTTGAGGAAAAACTTTTTCACCCAGAGAGTGGCGGATATATTGAACGCTCTGCACCGGAAGGCTGTGGAGGCAAAGTCTCTGGATGCTTTCAAGAAAGAGATGGATAGAGCTCTTAAAGATAGTGGAATCAAAGGTTACGTGATAAGGCAGGAACTGGATTCTGATTGTGGATGATCAGCCATGATCACAGTGAATGGTGGTTCAGGCTCGAAGGGTCGAATGGCCTACTCCTACACCTAATGTCTCTTGTCTATTTTCTATAGGACCCTGTCCGGGGTATGTGGGGTCTCACAGTTTGTCAGGACCATTACAGGAGTGTGTGGGGTCTCACAGTGTGTCCGGACCCTGTCAGGGGTGTGTAGGGTCTCATAGTGTGTCAGGTCCCCGTCAGGGGTGTGTGTGGTCTCACAGTGTGTCAGGAACCTGTCTGTCAGTTGTGTGTGTG
The DNA here is from genome assembly GCF_030028105.1 of Mobula birostris. Classification (NCBI taxonomy): domain Eukaryota; kingdom Metazoa; phylum Chordata; class Chondrichthyes; order Myliobatiformes; family Myliobatidae; genus Mobula; species Mobula birostris. The sequence continues at coordinate 17,229,386 of NC_092382.1, forward strand.
GTCTCACAGTGTGTCAGGACCGTGCCAGGAATGTGTGGGGTCTCACAGTGCGTCATGTCCCTGTCAGGGATGTGTGGCGTCTCACAGTGCGTCAGGACCCTGTCAGGTGTGTGTGGCGTCCACAATGTGTCAGGACCCCTCTGGGGTGTGTTGGGTCCCACAGTGTTTCTCAACCCTGTCAGGCATGTGTGCTGTCTCACAATGTGTCAGGACCCTTTTGGGGCCTTTGGGGTCTCACAGTGTGTCAGGACCCCATGTCAGGAGTGTGCAGGATCCCACAGTGTGTCCGGACCCTGTCAGGGGTGTGTGGGGTCTCACAGTGTGTCAGCACCCTGTCAGGGGTGTGTAGGGTCTCACAGTGTGTCAGGTCACCGTCAGAGGTGTGTGGGGTCTGACAGTGTGTCAGGGCCCTGTCAGGGGTGTGTGCAGTCTCACAGTGTGTCAGGACCATTCCAGGGGTGTGTGGGGTCTCACAGTGTGTCAGAACCCTTTCATGTGTGTGTGGTGTCGTGTGGTGTGTCACGATCCTATCAGGGGTGTGTGGGGCCTCACAGTGTGTCAGGACCCTGTCAGTGGTTTGTGGGGTCTCACAGTGTGACAGGTCCCTGTTAGGGGCCTGTGGGGTCTCACAGTGTGTCAGAACCCTGCCTGGGTTGTTTGGGGTCTCACAGTGTGTCAGGAACCTATCCAGAGTGTGTGGGGTCTCACAGTGCGTCAGGACCCTGCCAGGGGTATGTGGGATTGCAATATGTGTCAGGACCCTGTCAGGTGTGTGTGCGGTCTCGTAGTGTGTCAGGACCCTATCCAGGGTGTGTGGGGTCTCAGAGTGCGTCAGGACCCTGCTAGGGTTGTGTGGGATCGCAATTTGTGTCAGGACTCTGCCAGGCGTGTGTGGGGTCACAATGTGTGTCAGGACCCTGTCAGGTGTGTGTGCGGTCTCGTAGTGTGTCAGGACCCTATCCAGGGTGTGTGGGGTCTCAGAGTGCGTCAGGACCCTGCTAGGGTTGTGTGGGATCGCAATTTGTGTCAGGACTCTGCCAGGCGTGTGTGGGATCGCAATGTGTGTCAGGACCCTGTCAGGTGTGTGTGGCGTCCACAGTGGGTCAGGTCGCTGTCAGGGGTGTGTTAGGTTTCATGGTGTGTCTGGACCCTCTCAGGTGTGTGTGGGATCTTAATGCATGTCAGGACACCGTGAGTGGTTTGTGGGGTTTCACAGTGTGTCAGGATCTGGTCGTGGGTGTGTGGGGTCTCACTGTGTGTCAGAACACTCTCAGATGTGTGTGGGATCGCAATGTGTGCCAGGACGCTGTCAGGAGTGTGTGGCGTCTCACAATACGTCACGTCCCTGTCAGGGGTGTGTGGGGTCTTACAGTGTGTCAGGACCCTGTCTGGTGTGTGTGGAGTCTCACACTGTGTCATAAACCTGTCAGGGGTGTGTGGGGTCTCACAGTGTGTCAGGACCCTGCCTGGGTTGTTTGGGGTCTCACAGTGTGTCAGGAACCTATCCAGAGTGTGTGGGATCTCACAGTGTGTCAGGACCCTTTTGGGGTGTGTCGGGTCTCACAGTGTGTCAGGACCCTATCCAGGGTGTGTACGGTCTCACAGCGTGTCCCGACCCTGTCAGGGCTGTGCGGCGTCTCACACTGTGTCAGGTACCTGTCAAGGGTTTGTTTGGGTCTCACACTGTGTCAGGGTCCTGTTAGGGGTGTGTGGCGTCTCACAGTGTGTCAGGGTCCTGTTAGGGGTATGTGGGCTATCACAGTGTGTCAGTGTCCTGTTAGGGGTATGTGGGCTATCACAGTGTGTCAGTGTCCTGTTAGGGGTGTGTGGGGTATCACAGTGTGTCAGGGTCCTGTTAGGGGTGTGTGGCGTCTCATAGTGTGTCAGGGTCCTGTTAGGGGTGTGTGGGGTATCACAGTGTGTCAGTGTCCTGTTACAGGTGTGTGGGATCGCAATGTGTGTCAGGACCCTGTCAGGGATGTGTGGGGTCTCACAGTGTGTCAGGTACCTGTCAAGGGTTTGTTTGGGTCTCACACTGTGTCAGGTCCCTGTCAGGGGTGTGTGGGGTCTCACACTGTGTCAGGTCCCTGTCAGGGGTGTGCAGGGTCTCGCTGTGTGTCAGGTCCCCGTCAGAGGTGTGTGGGGTCTGACAATGTGTCAGGGCTTTGTCAGGGGTGCGTGGCGTCTCACAGCGTGTCAGGACCCTGTCAGTTGTCTGTGGCGTCTCACAGTGTGTCAGGTCGCTGTCAGGGGTGTGTGTGGTCTCACAGTGTGTCAGGACCCTGTCAGTGGTTTGTGGGGTCTCACAGTGTGTCAGGACCGTGCCAGGGGTGTGTGGGGTCTCACAGTGTATCAGGACCCTTTGATGTGTGTGTGGTGTCGTGTGGTGTGTCACGATACTGTCAGGGGTGTGTGTGGTCTCACAGTGTGTCAGAACCCTGCCTGGGTTGTTTGGGGTCTCACAGTGTGTCTGGACCCTGCCAGGTGTGTGTGGGGTCTCACAGTGTGTCAGGACCCTTTTGGGGCCTGTGGGGTCTCACAGTGCGTCAGGACCCTGCCAGGGTTGTGTGGGATCGCAAAGTGCATCAGGGCCCTGCCAGGGGTGTGTCGGATCTCACAGTCTCTCAGGACCCTATCCTGGGTGTGTGGGGTCTCACAATGTGTCAGGATCCTTTTGGGGTGTGTGGCGTCTCACAGTGTGTCAGGACCCTTTTGGGGCCTGTGGGGTCTCACAGTGTGTCAGGACCATGTCAGGAGTGTGTGGGATCCCACAGTGTGTCCGGACCCTGTCAGGAGTGTGTGGGATCCCACAGTGTGTCCGGACCCTGTCAGGAGTGTGTGGGATCCCACAGTGTGTCCGGACCCTGTCAGGGGTGTGTAGGGTCTCGCTGTGTGTCAGCACTCTGTCAGGTGTGTGTAGGGTCTCACAGTGTGTCAGGTCACCGTCAGAGCTGTGTGGGGTCTGACAGTGTGTCAGGGCCCAGTCAGGGGAGTGTGCAGTCTCACAGTGTGTCAGGACCCTGTCATGGTTGTTTGAGGTCTCACAGTGTGTCAGGATCCTGTCGGGGGTGTGTGGGGTCTCACAGTGTGTCAGAACCCTGTCAGATGTGTGTGGGATCGCAAAGTGTGTCTGGACCCTGTCAGGGGTGTGTGTGGTCTCGTAGTGTGTCAGGACCCTATCCAGGGTGTGTGGGGTCTCAGAGTGCGTCAGGAACCTGCTAGGGTTGTGTGGGATCGCAATTTGTATCAGGACCCTGCCAGGTGTGTGTGGGATCGCAATGTGTGTCAGGACTCTGTCAGTTGTGTGGGGGGTCTCACAGTGTGTCAGAACCCTGTCAGTAGTGTGTGGGGTCTGACAATGTGACAGGGCATTGTCAGGGGTGTGTGGAGTCTCACAGTGTGCCAGGACCCTGTGAGCGGTGTGTGTGTATCACAGTTTGTCAGGACCCTGTCAGGGTGTGTGGGGTCTCACAGTGTGTCAGGACCCTGTCAGGGGTGTGTGGGGTCTCACAGTGTGTCAGGTCCCTGTCAGGGGTGTGTGGGGTCTCACAGTGTGTCAGGGTCCTGTCAGGGGTGTGTGGGGTCTCACAGTGTATCAGGGTCCTGTAAGGGGTGTGTGGGGTCTCACAGAGTGTCATCAGTGTGAAAGTAAGCATGCAAGTACAGCAGGCAGTGAAGAAAGCTAATGGCATGCTGGCCTTCATAACAAGGGGAATTGAGTATTAGAGCAAAGAAGTCCTTCTGCAGCTGTACAGGGCCCTGGTGAGACCACACCTGGAGTACTGTGTGCAGTTTTGGTCTCCAAATTTGAGGAAGGACATTCTTGCTATTGAGGGAGTGCAGCGTAGGTTCACAAGGTTAATTCCCGGGATGGCGGGACTGTCATATGTCGAAAGATTGGAGCGACTGGGCCTGTATACTCTGGAATTTAGAAGCCTGAGAGGGGATCTTATTGAAACATATAAGATTATTAAGGGATTGAACATGCTGGAGGCAGGAAGCATGTTCCCGCTGATGGGTGAGTCCGGAACCAAAGGCCACAGTTTAAGAATAAGGGGTAGGCCATTTAGAATGGAGTTGAGGAAAAACTTTTTCACTCAGAGAGTGGCGGATATATTGAATGCTCTGCCCCAGAAGGCAGTGGAGGCCAAATCTCTGGATGTTTTTTAGAAAGAGATGGATAGAGCTCTTAAAGATAGTGGAATCAAAGGTTACGTGATAAGGCAGGAACTGGATTCTGATTGTGGATGATCAGCCATGATCACAGTGAATGGCGGTTCAGGCTCGAAGGGTCGAATGGCCTACTCCTGCATCTAATCTCTCTTGTCTATTTTCTATAGGACCCTGTCCGGGGTATGTGGGGTCTCACAGTTTGTCAGGACCATGTCAGGAGTGTGTGGGGTCTCACAGTGTGTCCGGACCCTGTCAGGGGTGTGTAGGGTCTCGCTGTGTATCAGCACCCTGTCAGGGGTGTGTAGGGTCTCACAGTGTGTCAGGTCCCCGTCAGAGGTGTGTGGGGTCTGACAATGTGTCAGGGCCCTGTCAAGGGTGCGTGGGGTCGCACAGTGTGTCAGGACCGTGCCAGGGGTGTGTGGGGTCTCACAGTGTGTCAGGACCCTGTCAGGTGTGTGGGGGGTCTCACAGTGTGTCCGGACCCTGTCAGGGGTGTGTAGGGTCTCGCTGTGTATCAGCACCCTGTCAGGGGTGTGTAGGGTCTCACAGTGTGTCAGGTCCCCGTCAGAGGTGTGTGGGGTCTGACAATGTGTCAGGGCCCTGTCAAGGGTGCGTGGGGTCGCACAGTGTGTCAGGACCGTGCCAGGGGTGTGTGGGGTCTCACAGTGTGTCAGGACCCTGTCAGGTGTGTGGGGGGTCTCACAGTGTGTCAGAACCCTGTCAGTAGTGTGTGGGGTCTGACAATGTGACAGGACATTGTCAGGGGTGTGTGGAGTCTCACAGTGTGCCAGGACCCTGTGAGTGGTGTGTGTGTATCACAGTTTGTCAGGACCCTGTCAGGGTGTTCGGAGTCTCACAGTGTTTCTGTACCCTGTCAGGGGTGTCTGGGGTCTCACAGTGTGTCAGTGTCCTGTCAGGTGTGTGTGGGGTCTCACAGTGTGTCAGTGTCCTGTCAGGTGTGTGTGGAGTCTCACAGTGTGTCAGTGTCCTGTCAGGTGTGTGTGGGGCGTCACAGCTTGTCCTGACCCTGTCAGGGGTGTGTGGGGTCTCACAGTGCGTCAGGACCCTGTCACGGGTGTGTGGGGTCTCACAGTTTGTCAGGAACCTGTCAGGTGTGTTTGGGGTCTCACAGTGTGTCACGACACTGTCAGGGGTATGTCAGGTCTCACCGTGTGTCAAGATCCTTTCAAGGGTGTGGGGATCTCACAGAGTGCTTGAACCCTGTCAGGGGTGTGTGGGGTCTCACAGTGTGTTAGGACCCTGTCAGGGGTATGTGGGGTCTCACAGTGTGTCAGGTCCCTGTCAGGGGTGTGTGGGGTCTCATAGTGTGTCAGGGTCCTGTTAGGGGTGTGTGGGGTATCACAGTGTGTCAGTGTCCTGTTACAGGTGTGTGGGATCGCAATGTGTGTCAGGACCCTGTCAGGGATGTGTGGGGTCTCACAGTGTGTCAGGTACCTGTCAAGGGTTTGTTTGGGTCTCACACTGTGTCAGGTCCCTGTCAGGGGTGTGTAGGGTCTCGCTGTGTGTCAGGTCCCCGTCAGAGGTGTGTGGCATCTGACAATGTGTCAGGGCTTTGTCAGGGGTGCGTGGCGTCTCACAGCGTGTCAGGACCCTGTCAGTTGTCTGTGGCGTCTCACAGTGTGTCAGGTCGCTGTCAGGGGTGTGTGTGGTCTCACAGTGTGTCAGGACCCTGTCAGTGGTTTGTGGGGCCTCACAGTGTGTCAGGACCGTGCCAGGGGTGTGTGTGGTCTCACAGTGTATCAGGACCCTATCCAGGGTGTGTGGGGTCTCACAGTGTGTCAGGTCCCTGTCAGGGGTGTGTGGTGTCTCACAGTGTGTCAGGAACCTGTGAGGGGTGTGTGCGGTCTCACAGTGTGTCAGGACCCTATCCAGGGTGTGTGGGGTCTCACAGTGTGTCCCGACTCTGTCAGGTGTGTGCGGCGTCTCACACTGTGTCAGGTCCCTGTCAGTGGTGTGTGCGGTCTCACAGTGTGTCACGATCCTGTCAGTGGTGTGTGGGGTCTCACAGTGTGTCAGGTCCCTGTCAGGGGTGTGTGGTGTCTCACAGTGTGTCAGGAACCTGTGAGGGGTGTGTGCGGTCTCACAGTGTGTCAGGACCCTATCCAGGGTGTGTGGGGTCTCACAGTGTGTCCCGACTCTGTCAGGTGTGTGCGGCGTCTCACACTGTGTCAGGTCCCTGTCAGTGGTGTGTGCGGTCTCACAGTGTGTCACGATCCTGTCAGTGGTGTGTGGGGTCTCACAGTGTGTCAGGTCCCTGTCAGGGGTGTGTGGTGTCTCACAGTGTGTCAGGAACCTGTGAGGGGTGTGTGCGGTCTCACAGTGTGTCAGGACCCTATCCAGGGTGTGTGGGGTCTCACAGTGTGTCCCGACTCTGTCAGGTGTGTGCGGCGTCTCACACTGTGTCAGGTCCCTGTCAGTGGTGTGTGTGGTCTCACAGTGTGTCACGATCCTGTCAGTGGTGTGTGGGGTCTCACAGTGTGTCAGGACTCTGTCAGGGGTGTGTGGGGTCTCACCGTGTGTCAGGGTCCTCTTAGGGGTGTGTGGGGTCTCACAGTATGTCAGGACTATGTCAGGGGTGTGTGGGGTCTCACAGTGTATCAGGGTCCTGTAAGGGGTGTGTCGGGTATCACAGAGTGTCATCAGTGTGAAAGTAAGCATGCAAGTACAGCAGGCAGCGAAGCAAGCTAATGGCATGCTGGCCTTCATAACAAGGGGAATTGAGTACAAGAGCAAAAAGGTCCTTCTGCAGTTGTACAGGGCCCTGGTGAGACCACACCTGGAGTACTGTGTGCAGTTTTGGTCTCCAAATTTGAGGAAGGACATTCTTGCTATTGAGGGAGTGCAGCGTAGGTTCACAAGGTTAATTCCCGGGATGGCGGGACTGTCATATGTCGAAAGATTGGAGTGACTGGGCCTGTATACTCTGGAATTTAGAAGCCTGAGAGGGGATCTAATTGAAACATTTATAATTATTAAGGGATTGGACATGCTGGAGGCAGGAAACATGTTCCTGCTGATGGGTGAGTCCAGAACCAGAGGCCACAGTTTAAGAATAAGGGATAGGCCATTTAGAACGGAGTTGAGGAAAAACTTTTTCACCCAGAGAGTGGCGGATATATTGAACGCTCTGCACCGGAAGGCTGTGGAGGCAAAGTCTCTGGATGCTTTCAAGAAAGAGATGGATAGAGCTCTTAAAGATAGTGGAATCAAAGGTTACGTGATAAGGCAGGAACTGGATTCTGATTGTGGATGATCAGCCATGATCACAGTGAATGGTGGTTCAGGCTCGAAGGGTCGAATGGCCTACTCCTACACCTAATGTCTCTTGTCTATTTTCTATAGGACCCTGTCCGGGGTATGTGGGGTCTCACAGTTTGTCAGGACCATTACAGGAGTGTGTGGGGTCTCACAGTGTGTCCGGACCCTGTCAGGGGTGTGTAGGGTCTCATAGTGTGTCAGGTCCCCGTCAGGGGTGTGTGTGGTCTCACAGTGTGTCAGGAACCTGTCTGTCAGTTGTGTGTGTGGTCTCACAGTGTGTCAGGACCGTGCCAGGAATGTGTGGGGTCTCACAGTGCGTCATGTCCCTGTCAGGGATGTGTGGCGTCTCACAGTGCGTCAGGACCCTGTCAGGTGTGTGTGGCGTCCACAATGTGTCAGGACCCCTCTGGGGTGTGTTGGGTCCCACAGTGTTTCTCAACCCTGTCAGGCATGTGTGCTGTCTCACAATGTGTCAGGACCCTTTTGGGGCCTTTGGGGTCTCACAGTGTGTCAGGACCCCATGTCAGGAGTGTGCAGGATCCCACAGTGTGTCCGGACCCTGTCAGGGGTGTGTGGGGTCTCACAGTGTGTCAGCACCCTGTCAGGGGTGTGTAGGGTCTCACAGTGTGTCAGGTCACCGTCAGAGGTGTGTGGGGTCTGACAGTGTGTCAGGGCCCTGTCAGGGGTGTGTGCAGTCTCACAGTGTGTCAGGACCATTCCAGGGGTGTGTGGGGTCTCACAGTGTGTCAGAACCCTTTCATGTGTGTGTGGTGTCGTGTGGTGTGTCACGATCCTATCAGGGGTGTGTGGGGCCTCACAGTGTGTCAGGACCCTGTCAGTGGTTTGTGGGGTCTCACAGTGTGACAGGTCCCTGTTAGGGGCCTGTGGGGTCTCACAGTGTGTCAGAACCCTGCCTGGGTTGTTTGGGGTCTCACAGTGTGTCAGGAACCTATCCAGAGTGTGTGGGGTCTCACAGTGCGTCAGGACCCTGCCAGGGGTATGTGGGATTGCAATATGTGTCAGGACCCTGTCAGGTGTGTGTGCGGTCTCGTAGTGTGTCAGGACCCTATCCAGGGTGTGTGGGGTCTCAGAGTGCGTCAGGACCCTGCTAGGGTTGTGTGGGATCGCAATTTGTGTCAGGACTCTGCCAGGCGTGTGTGGGGTCACAATGTGTGTCAGGACCCTGTCAGGTGTGTGTGCGGTCTCGTAGTGTGTCAGGACCCTATCCAGGGTGTGTGGGGTCTCAGAGTGCGTCAGGACCCTGCTAGGGTTGTGTGGGATCGCAATTTGTGTCAGGACTCTGCCAGGCGTGTGTGGGATCGCAATGTGTGTCAGGACCCTGTCAGGTGTGTGTGGCGTCCACAGTGGGTCAGGTCGCTGTCAGGGGTGTGTTAGGTTTCATGGTGTGTCTGGACCCTCTCAGGTGTGTGTGGGATCTTAATGCATGTCAGGACACCGTGAGTGGTTTGTGGGGTTTCACAGTGTGTCAGGATCTGGTCGTGGGTGTGTGGGGTCTCACTGTGTGTCAGAACACTCTCAGATGTGTGTGGGATCGCAATGTGTGCCAGGACGCTGTCAGGAGTGTGTGGCGTCTCACAATACGTCACGTCCCTGTCAGGGGTGTGTGGGGTCTTACAGTGTGTCAGGACCCTGTCTGGTGTGTGTGGAGTCTCACACTGTGTCATAAACCTGTCAGGGGTGTGTGGGGTCTCACAGTGTGTCAGGACCCTGCCTGGGTTGTTTGGGGTCTCACAGTGTGTCAGGAACCTATCCAGAGTGTGTGGGATCTCACAGTGTGTCAGGACCCTTTTGGGGTGTCTCGGGTCTCACAGTGTGTCAGGACCCTATCCAGGGTGTGTACGGTCTCACAGCGTGTCCCGACCCTGTCAGGGCTGTGCGGCGTCTCACACTGTGTCAGGTACCTGTCAAGGGTTTGTTTGGGTCTCACACTGTGTCAGGGTCCTGTTAGGGGTGTGTGGCGTCTCACAGTGTGTCAGGGTCCTGTTAGGGGTATGTGGGGTATCACAGTGTGTCAGGGTCCTGTTAGGGGTGTGTGGGGTCTCAGTGTGTCAGGGTCCTGTTAGGGGTGTGTGGCGTCTCATAGTGTGTCAGGGTCCTGTTAGGGGTGTGTGGGGTCTCAGTGTGTCAGGGTCCTGTTAGGGGTGTGTGGCGTCTCACAGTGTGTCAGTGTCCTGTTAGGGGTGTGTGGCGTCTCATAGTGTGTCAGGGTCCTGTTAGGGGTGTGTGGGGTATCACAGTGTGTCAGGGTCCTGTTAGGGGTGTGTGGGGTCTCAGTGTGTCAGGGTCCTGTTAGGGGTGTGTGGGGTATCACAGTGTGTCAGGTCCCTGTCAGGGGTGTGTGGCGTCTCATAGTGTGTCAGGGTCCTGTTAGGGGTGTGTGGGGTATCACAGTGTGTCAGTGTCCTGTTACAGGTGTGTGGGATTGCAATGTGTGTCAGGACCCTGTCAGGGGATGTGTGGGGTCTCACAGTGTGTCAGGTACCTGTCAAGGGTTTGTTTGGGTCTCACACTGTGTCAGGTCCCTGTCAGGGGTGTGTGGGGTCTCACACTGTGTCAGGTCCCTGTCAGGGGTGTGCAGGGTCTCGCTGTGTGTCAGGTCCCCGTCAGAGGTGTGTGGGGTCTGACAATGTGTCAGGTCGCTGTCAGGGGTGTGTGTGGTCTCACAGTGTGTCAGGACCCTGTCAGTGGTTTGTGGGGTCTCACAGTGTGTCAGGACCGTGCCAGGGGTGTGTGGGGTCTCACAGTGTATCAGGACCCTTTGATGTGTGTGTGGTGTCGTGTGGTGTGTCACGATACTGTCAGGGGTGTGTGTGGTCTCACAGTGTGTCAGAAACCTGCCTGGGTTGTTTGGGGTCTCACAGTGTGTCTGGACCCTGCCAGGTGTGTGTGGGGTCTCACAGTGTGTCAGGACCCTTTTGGGGCCTGTGGGGTCTCACAGTGCGTCAGGACCCTGCCAGGGTTGTGTGGGATCGCAAAGTGCATCAGGGCCCTGCCAGGGGTGTGTCGGATCTCACAGTCTCTCAGGACCCTATCCTGGGTGTGTGGGGTCTCACAATGTGTCAGGATCCTTTTGGGGTGTGTGGCGTCTCACAGTGTGTCAGGTCGCTGTCAGGGGTGTGTGTGGTCTCACAGTGTGTCAGGACCCTGTCAGTGGTTTGTGGGGTCTCACAGTGTGTCAGGACCGTGCCAGGGGTGTGTGGGGTCTCACAGTGTATCAGGACCCTTTGATGTGTGTGTGGTGTCGTGTGGTGTGTCACGATACTGTCAGGGGTGTGTGTGGTCTCACAGTGTGTCAGAACCCTGCCTGGGTTGTTTGGGGTCTCACAGTGTGTCTGGACCCTGCCAGGTGTGTGTGGGGTCTCACAGTGTGTCAGGACCCTTTTGGGGCCTGTGGGGTCTCACAGTGCGTCAGGACCCTGCCAGGGTTGTGTGGGATCGCAAAGTGCATCAGGGCCCTGCCAGGGGTGTGTCGGATCTCACAGTCTCTCAGGACCCTATCCTGGGTGTGTGGGGTCTCACAATGTGTCAGGATCCTTTTGGGGTGTGTGGCGTCTCACAGTGTGTCAGGACCCTTTTGGGGCCTGTGGGGTCTCACAGTGTGTCAGGACCATGTCAGGAGTGTGTGGGATCCCACAGTGTGTCCGGACCCTGTCAGGAGTGTGTGGGATCCCACAGTGTGTCCGGACCCTGTCAGGAGTGTGTGGGATCCCACAGTGTGTCCGGACCCTGTCAGGGGTGTGTAGGGTCTCGCTGTGTGTCAGCACTCTGTCAGGTGTGTGTAGGGTCTCACAGTGTGTCAGGTCACCGTCAGAGCTGTGTGGGGTCTGACAGTGTGTCAGGGCCCAGTCAGGGGAGTGTGCAGTCTCACAGTGTGTCAGGACCCTGTCATGGTTGTTTGAGGTCTCACAGTGTGTCAGGATCCTGTCGGGGGTGTGTGGGGTCTCACAGTGTGTCAGAACCCTGTCAGATGTGTGTGGGATCGCAAAGTGTGTCTGGACCCTGTCAGGGGTGTGTGTGGTCTCGTAGTGTGTCAGGACCCTATCCAGGGTGTGTGGGGTCTCAGAGTGCGTCAGGAACCTGCTAGGGTTGTGTGGGATCGCAATTTGTATCAGGACCCTGCCAGGTGTGTGTGGGATCGCAATGTGTGTCAGGACTCTGTCAGTTGTGTGGGGGGTCTCACAGTGTGTCAGAACCCTGTCAGTAGTGTGTGGGGTCTGACAATGTGACAGGGCATTGTCAGGGGTGTGTGGAGTCTCACAGTGTGCCAGGACCCTGTGAGCGGTGTGTGTGTATCACAGTTTGTCAGGACCCTGTCAGGGTGTTTGGGGTCTCACAGTGTTTCTGTACCCTGTCAGGGGTGTCTGGGGTCTCACAGTGTGTCAGTGTCCTGTCAGGTGTGTGTGAGGTCTCACAGTGTGTCAGTGTCCTGTCAGGTGTGTGTGGAGTCTCACAGTGTGTCAGTGTCCTGTCAGGTGTGTGTGGGGCGTCACAGCTTGTCCTGACCCTGTCAGGGGTGTGTGGGGTCTCACAGTGTGTCAGGACCCTGTCACGGGTGTGTGGGGTCTCACAGTTTGTCAGGAACCTGTCGGGTGTGTTTGGGGTCTCACAGTGTGTCACGACACTGTCAGGGGTATGTCAGGTCTCACCGTGTGTCAAGATCCTTTCAAGGGTGTGGGGATCTCACAGAGTGCTTGGACCCTGTCAGGGGTGTGTGGGGTCTCACAGTGTGTTAGGACCCTGTCAGGGGTATGTGGGGTCTCACAGTGTGTCAGGATCCTGTCAGGGGTGTGTGGGGTCTCACAGTGTGTCAGGACCCTGTCAGGGGTGTGTGGGGTCTCACAGTGTGTCAGGACCCTGTCAGGGGTGTGTGGGGTCTCACAGTGTGTCAGGTCCCTGTCAGGGGTGTGTGGGGTCTCACAGTGTGTCAGGGTCCTGTCAGGGGTGTGTGGGGTCTCACAGTGTATCAGGGTCCTGTAAGGGGTGTGTGGGGTCTCACAGAGTGTCATCAGTGTGAAAGTAAGCATGCAAGTACAGCAGGCAGTGAAGAAAGCTAATGGCATGCTGGCCTTCATAACAAGGGGAATTGAGTATTAGAGCAAAGAAGTCCTTCTGCAGCTGTACAGGGCCCTGGTGAGACCACACCTGGAGTACTGTGTGCAGTTTTGGTCTCCAAATTTGAGGAAGGACATTCTTGCTATTGAGGGAGTGCAGCGTAGGTTCACAAGGTTAATTCCCGGGATGGCGGGACTGTCATATGTCGAAAGATTGGAGCGACTGGGCCTGTATACTCTGGAATTTAGAAGCCTGAGAGGGGATCTTATTGAAACATATAAGATTATTAAGGGATTGAACATGCTGGAGGCAGGAAGCATGTTCCCGCTGATGGGTGAGTCCGGAACCAAAGGCCACAGTTTAAGAATAAGGGGTAGGCCATTTAGAATGGAGTTGAGGAAAAACTTTTTCACTCAGAGAGTGGCGGATATATTGAATGCTCTGCCCCAGAAGGCAGTGGAGGCCAAATCTCTGGATGTTTTTTAGAAAGAGATGGATAGAGCTCTTAAAGATAGTGGAATCAAAGGTTACGTGATAAGGCAGGAACTGGATTCTGATTGTGGATGATCAGCCATGATCACAGTGAATGGCGGTTCAGGCTCGAAGGGTCGAATGGCCTACTCCTGCATCTAATCTCTCTTGTCTATTTTCTATAGGACCCTGTCCGGGGTATGTGGGGTCTCACAGTTTGTCAGGACCATGTCAGGAGTGTGTGGGGTCTCACAGTGTGTCCGGACCCTGTCAGGGGTGTGTAGGGTCTCGCTGTGTATCAGCACCCTGTCAGGGGTGTGTAGGGTCTCACAGTGTGTCAGGTCCCCGTCAGAGGTGTGTGGGGTCTGACAATGTGTCAGGGCCCTGTCAAGGGTGCGTGGGGTCGCACAGTGTGTCAGGACCGTGCCAGGGGTGTGTGGGGTCTCACAGTGTGTCAGGACCCTGTCAGGTGTGTGGGGGGTCTCACAGTGTGTCCGGACCCTGTCAGGGGTGTGTAGGGTCTCGCTGTGTATCAGCACCCTGTCAGGGGTGTGTAGGGTCTCACAGTGTGTCAGGTCCCCGTCAGAGGTGTGTGGGGTCTGACAATGTGTCAGGGCCCTGTCAAGGGTGCGTGGGGTCGCACAGTGTGTCAGGACCGTGCCAGGGGTGTGTGGGGTCTCACAGTGTGTCAGGACCCTGTCAGGTGTGTGGGGGGTCTCACAGTGTGTCAGAACCCTGTCAGTAGTGTGTGGGGTCTGACAATGTGACAGGACATTGTCAGGGGTGTGTGGAGTCTCACAGTGTGCCAGGACCCTGTGAGTGGTGTGTGTGTATCACAGTTTGTCAGGACCCTGTCAGGGTGTTCGGAGTCTCACAGTGTTTCTGTACCCTGTCAGGGGTGTCTGGGGTCTCACAGTGTGTCAGTGTCCTGTCAGGTGTGTGTGGGGTCTCACAGTGTGTCAGTGTCCTGTCAGGTGTGTGTGGAGTCTCACAGTGTGTCAGTGTCCTGTCAGGTGTGTGTGGGGCGTCACAGCTTGTCCTGACCCTGTCAGGGGTGTGTGGGGTCTCACAGTGCGTCAGGACCCTGTCACGGGTGTGTGGGGTCTCACAGTTTGTCAGGAACCTGTCAGGTGTGTTTGGGGTCTCACAGTGTGTCACGACACTGTCAGGGGTATGTCAGGTCTCACCGTGTGTCAAGATCCTTTCAAGGGTGTGGGGATCTCACAGAGTGCTTGGACCCTGTCAGGGGTGTGTGGGGTCTCACAGTGTGTTAGGACCCTGTCAGGGGTATGTGGGGTCTCACAGTGTGTCAGGTCCCTGTCAGGGGTGTGTGGGGTCTCATAGTGTGTCAGGGTCCTGTTAGGGGTGTGTGGGGTATCACAGTGTGTCAGTGTCCTGTTACAGGTGTGTGGGATCGCAATGTGTGTCAGGACCCTGTCAGGGGTGTGTGGGGTCTCACAGTGTGTTAGGACCCTGTCAGGGGTATGTGGGGTCTCACAGTGTGTCAGGTCCCTGTCAGGTGTGTGTGGCGTCCACAATGTGTCAGGACCCCTCTGGGGTGTGTTGGGTCCCACAGTGTTTCTCAACCCTGTCAGGCATGTGTGCTGTCTCACAATGTGTCAGGACCCTTTTGGGGCGTTTGGGGTCTCACAGTGTGTCAGGACCCCATGTCAGGAGTGTGCGGGATCCCACAGTGTGTCCGGACCCTGTCAGGGGTGTGTGGGGTCTCACAGTGTGTCAGCACCCTGTCAGGGGTGTGTAGGGTCTCACAGTGTGTCAGGTCACCGTCAGAGGTGTGTGGGGTCTGACAGTGTGTCAGGGCCCTGTCAGGGGTGTGTGCAGTCTCACAGTGTGTCAGGACCATTCCAGGGGTGTGTGGGGTCTCACAGTGTGTCAGAACCCTTTCATGTGTGTGTGGTGTCGTGTGGTGTGTCACGATCCTATCAGGGGTGTGTGGGGCCTCACAGTGTGTCAGGACCCTGTCAGTGGTTTGTGGGGTCTCACAGTGTGACAGGTCCCTGTTAGGGGCCTGTGGGGTCTCACAGTGTGTCAGAACCCTGCCTGGGTTGTTTGGGGTCTCACAGTGTGTCAGGAACCTATCCAGAGTGTGTGGGGTCTCACAGTGCGTCAGGACCCTGCCAGGGGTATGTGGGATTGCAATATGTGTCAGGACCCTGTCAGGTGTGTGTGCGGTCTCGTAGTGTGTCAGGACCCTATCCAGGGTGTGTGGGGTCTCAGAGTGCGTCAGGACCCTGCTAGGGTTGTGTGGGATCGCAATTTGTGTCAGGACTCTGCCAGGCGTGTGTGGGGTCACAATGTGTGTCAGGACCCTGTCAGGTGTGTGTGCGGTCTCGTAGTGTGTCAGGACCCTATCCAGGGTGTGTGGGGTCTCAGAGTGCATCAGGACCCTGCTAGGGTTGTGTGGGATCGCAATTTGTGTCAGGACTCTGCCAGGCGTGTGTGGGATCGCAATGTGTGTCAGGACCCTGTCAGGTGTGTGTGGCGTCCACAGTGGGTCAGGTCGCTGTCAGGGGTGTGTTAGGTTTCATGGTGTGTCTGGACCCTCTCAGGTGTGTGTGGGATCTTAATGCATGTCAGGACACCGTGAGTGGTTTGTGGGGTTTCACAGTGTGTCAGGATCTGGTCGTGGGTGTGTGGGGTCTCACTGTGTGTCAGAACACTCTCAGATGTGTGTGGGATCGCAATGTGTGCCAGGACGCTGTCAGGAGTGTGTGGCGTCTCACAATACGTCACGTCCCTGTCAGGGGTGTGTGGGGTCTTACAGTGTGTCAGGACCCTGTCTGGTGTGTGTGGAGTCTCACACTGTGTCATAAACCTGTCAGGGGTGTGTGGGGTCTCACAGTGTGTCAGGACCCTGCCTGGGTTGTTTGGGGTCTCACAGTGTGTCAGGAACCTATCCAGAGTGTGTGGGATCTCACAGTGTGTCAGGACCCTTTTGGGGTGTGTCGGGTCTCACAGTGTGTCAGGACCCTATCCAGGGTGTGTACGGTCTCACAGCGTGTCCCGACCCTGTCAGGGCTGTGCGGCGTCTCACACTGTGTCAGGTACCTGTCAAGGGTTTGTTTGGGTCTCACACTGTGTCAGGGTCCTGTTAGGGGTGTGTGGCGTCTCACAGTGTGTCAGGGTCCTGTTAGGGGTATGTGGGCTATCACAGTGTGTCAGTGTCCTGTTAGGGGTGTGTGGGGTATCACAGTGTGTCAGGGTCCTGTCAGTGGTGTGTGGCGTCTCACAGTGTGTCAGGGTCCTGTTAGGGGTGTGTGGGGTATCACAGTGTGTCAGTGTCCTGTTAGGGGTGTGTGGCGTCTCATAGTGTGTCAGGGTCCTGTTAGGGGTGTGTGGGGTATCACAGTGTGTCAGTGTCCTGTTACAGGTGTGTGGGATCGCAATGTGTGTCAGGACCCTGTCAGGGATGTGTGGGGTCTCACAGTGTGTCAGGTACCTGTCAAGGGTTTGTTTGGGTCTCACACTGTGTCAGGTCCCTGTCAGGGGTGTGTGGGGTCTCACACTGTGTCAGGTCCCTGTCAGGGGTGTGCAGGGTCTCGCTGTGTGTCAGGTCCCCGTCAGAGGTGTGTGGGGTCTGACAATGTGTCAGGGCTTTGTCAGGGGTGCGTGGCGTCTCACAGCGTGTCAGGACCCTGTCAGTTGTCTGTGGCGTCTCACAGTGTGTCAGGTCGCTGTCAGGGGTGTGTGTGGTCTCACAGTGTGTCAGGACCCTGTCAGTGGTTTGTGGGGTCTCACAGTGTGTCAGGACCGTGCCAGGGGTGTGTGGGGTCTCACAGTGTATCAGGACCCTTTGATGTGTGTGTGGTGTCGTGTGGTGTGTCACGATACTGTCAGGGGTGTGTGTGGTCTCACAGTGTGTCAGAACCCTGCCTGGGTTGTTTGGGGTCTCACAGTGTGTCTGGACCCTGCCAGGTGTGTGTGGGGTCTCACAGTGTGTCAGGACCCTTTTGGGGCCTGTGGGGTCTCACAGTGCGTCAGGACCCTGCCAGGGTTGTGTGGGATCGCAAAGTGCATCAGGGCCCTGCCAGGGGTGTGTCGGATCTCACAGTCTCTCAGGACCCTATCCTGGGTGTGTGGGGTCTCACAATGTGTCAGGATCCTTTTGGGGTGTGTGGCGTCTCACAGTGTGTCAGGACCCTTTTGGGGCCTGTGGGGTCTCACAGTGTGTCAGGACCATGTCAGGAGTGTGTGGGATCCCACAGTGTGTCCGGACCCTGTCAGGAGTGTGTGGGATCCCACAGTGTGTCCGGACCCTGTCAGGAGTGTGTGGGATCCCACAGTGTGTCCGGACCCTGTCAGGGGTGTGTAGGGTCTCGCTGTGTGTCAGCACTCTGTCAGGTGTGTGTAGGGTCTCACAGTGTGTCAGGTCACCGTCAGAGGTGTGTGGGGTCTGACAGTGTGTCAGGGCCCAGTCAGGGGAGTGTGCAGTCTCACAGTGTGTCAGGACCCTGTCATGGTTGTTTGAGGTCTCACAGTGTGTCAGGATCCTGTCGGGGGTGTGTGGGGTCTCACAGTGTGTCAGAACCCTGTCAGATGTGTGTGGGATCGCAAAGTGTGTCTGGACCCTGTCAGGGGTGTGTGTGGTCTCGTAGTGTGTCAGGACCCTATCCAGGGTGTGTGGGGTCTCAGAGTGCGTCAGGACCCTGCTAGGGTTGTGTGGGATCGCAATTTGTGTCAGGACTCTGCCAGGCGTGTGTGGGATCGCAATGTGTGTCAGGACCCTGTCAGGTGTGTGTGGCGTCCACAGTGGGTCAGGTCGCTGTCAGGGGTGTGTTAGGTTTCATGGTGTGTCTGGACCCTCTCAGGTGTGTGTGGGATCTTAATGCATGTCAGGACACCGTGAGTGGTTTGTGGGGTTTCACAGTGTGTCAGGATCTGGTCGTGGGTGTGTGGGGTCTCACTGTGTGTCAGAACACTCTCAGATGTGTGTGGGATCGCAATGTGTGCCAGGACGCTGTCAGGAGTGTGTGGCGTCTCACAATACGTCACGTCCCTGTCAGGGGTGTGTGGGGTCTTACAGTGTGTCAGGACCCTGTCTGGTGTGTGTGGAGTCTCACACTGTGTCATAAACCTGTCAGGGGTGTGTGGGGTCTCACAGTGTGTCAGGACCCTGCCTGGGTTGTTTGGGGTCTCACAGTGTGTCAGGAACCTATCCAGAGTGTGTGGGATCTCACAGTGTGTCAGGACCCTTTTGGGGTGTGTCGGGTCTCACAGTGTGTCAGGACCCTATCCAGGGTGTGTACGGTCTCACAGCGTGTCCCGACCCTGTCAGGGCTGTGCGGCGTCTCACACTGTGTCAGGTACCTGTCAAGGGTTTGTTTGGGTCTCACACTGTGTCAGGGTCCTGTTAGGGGTGTGTGGCGTCTCACAGTGTGTCAGGGTCCTGTTAGGGGTATGTGGGGTATCACAGTGTGTCAGGGTCCTGTTAGGGGTGTGTGGGGTCTCAGTGTGTCAGGGTCCTGTTAGGGGTGTGTGGCGTCTCATAGTGTGTCAGGGTCCTGTTAGGGGTGTGTGGGGTCTCAGTGTGTCAGGGTCCTGTTAGGGGTGTGTGGCGTCTCACAGTGTGTCAGTGTCCTGTTAGGGGTGTGTGGCGTCTCATAGTGTGTCAGGGTCCTGTTAGGGGTGTGTGGGGTATCACAGTGTGTCAGGGTCCTGTTAGGGGTGTGTGGGGTCTCAGTGTGTCAGGGTCCTGTTAGGGGTGTGTGGGGTATCACAGTGTGTCAGGTCCCTGTCAGGGGTGTGTGGCGTCTCATAGTGTGTCAGGGTCCTGTTAGGGGTGTGTGGGGTATCACAGTGTGTCAGTGTCCTGTTACAGGTGTGTGGGATTGCAATGTGTGTCAGGACCCTGTCAGGGGATGTGTGGGGTCTCACAGTGTGTCAGGTACCTGTCAAGGGTTTGTTTGGGTCTCACACTGTGTCAGGTCCCTGTCAGGGGTGTGTGGGGTCTCACACTGTGTCAGGTCCCTGTCAGGGGTGTGCAGGGTCTCGCTGTGTGTCAGGTCCCCGTCAGAGGTGTGTGGGGTCTGACAATGTGTCAGGTCGCTGTCAGGGGTGTGTGTGGTCTCACAGTGTGTCAGGACCCTGTCAGTGGTTTGTGGGGTCTCACAGTGTGTCAGGACCGTGCCAGGGGTGTGTGGGGTCTCACAGTGTATCAGGACCCTTTGATGTGTGTGTGGTGTCGTGTGGTGTGTCACGATACTGTCAGGGGTGTGTGTGGTCTCACAGTGTGTCAGAACCCTGCCTGGGTTGTTTGGGGTCTCACAGTGTGTCTGGACCCTGCCAGGTGTGTGTGGGGTCTCACAGTGTGTCAGGACCCTTTTGGGGCCTGTGGGGTCTCACAGTGCGTCAGGACCCTGCCAGGGTTGTGTGGGATCGCAAAGTGCATCAGGGCCCTGCCAGGGGTGTGTCGGATCTCACAGTCTCTCAGGACCCTATCCTGGGTGTGTGGGGTCTCACAATGTGTCAGGATCCTTTTGGGGTGTGTGGCGTCTCACAGTGTGTCAGGTCGCTGTCAGGGGTGTGTGTGGTCTCACAGTGTGTCAGGACCCTGTCAGTGGTTTGTGGGGTCTCACAGTGTGTCAGGACCGTGCCAGGGGTGTGTGGGGTCTCACAGTGTATCAGGACCCTTTGATGTGTGTGTGGTGTCGTGTGGTGTGTCACGATACTGTCAGGGGTGTGTGTGGTCTCACAGTGTGTCAGAACCCTGCCTGGGTTGTTTGGGGTCTCACAGTGTGTCTGGACCCTGCCAGGTGTGTGTGGGGTCTCACAGTGTGTCAGGACCCTTTTGGGGCCTGTGGGGTCTCACAGTGCGTCAGGACCCTGCCAGGGTTGTGTGGGATCGCAAAGTGCATCAGGGCCCTGCCAGGGGTGTGTCGGATCTCACAGTCTCTCAGGACCCTATCCTGGGTGTGTGGGGTCTCACAATGTGTCAGGATCCTTTTGGGGTGTGTGGCGTCTCACAGTGTGTCAGGACCCTTTTGGGGCCTGTGGGGTCTCACAGTGTGTCAGGACCATGTCAGGAGTGTGTGGGATCCCACAGTGTGTCCGGACCCTGTCAGGAGTGTGTGGGATCCCACAGTGTGTCCGGACCCTGTCAGGAGTGTGTGGGATCCCACAGTGTGTCCGGACCCTGTCAGGGGTGTGTAGGGTCTCGCTGTGTGTCAGCACTCTGTCAGGTGTGTGTAGGGTCTCACAGTGTGTCAGGTCACCGTCAGAGCTGTGTGGGGTCTGACAGTGTGTCAGGGCCCAGTCAGGGGAGTGTGCAGTCTCACAGTGTGTCAGGACCCTGTCATGGTTGTTTGAGGTCTCACAGTGTGTCAGGATCCTGTCGGGGGTGTGTGGGGTCTCACAGTGTGTCAGAACCCTGTCAGATGTGTGTGGGATCGCAAAGTGTGTCTGGACCCTGTCAGGGGTGTGTGTGGTCTCGTAGTGTGTCAGGACCCTATCCAGGGTGTGTGGGGTCTCAGAGTGCGTCAGGAACCTGCTAGGGTTGTGTGGGATCGCAATTTGTATCAGGACCCTGCCAGGTGTGTGTGGGATCGCAATGTGTGTCAGGACTCTGTCAGTTGTGTGGGGGGTCTCACAGTGTGTCAGAACCCTGTCAGTAGTGTGTGGGGTCTGACAATGTGACAGGGCATTGTCAGGGGTGTGTGGAGTCTCACAGTGTGCCAGGACCCTGTGAGCGGTGTGTGTGTATCACAGTTTGTCAGGACCCTGTCAGGGTGTTTGGGGTCTCACAGTGTTTCTGTACCCTGTCAGGGGTGTCTGGGGTCTCACAGTGTGTCAGTGTCCTGTCAGGTGTGTGTGAGGTCTCACAGTGTGTCAGTGTCCTGTCAGGTGTGTGTGGAGTCTCACAGTGTGTCAGTGTCCTGTCAGGTGTGTGTGGGGCGTCACAGCTTGTCCTGACCCTGTCAGGGGTGTGTGGGGTCTCACAGTGTGTCAGGACCCTGTCACGGGTGTGTGGGGTCTCACAGTTTGTCAGGAACCTGTCGGGTGTGTTTGGGGTCTCACAGTGTGTCACGACACTGTCAGGGGTATGTCAGGTCTCACCGTGTGTCAAGATCCTTTCAAGGGTGTGGGGATCTCACAGAGTGCTTGGACCCTGTCAGGGGTGTGTGGGGTCTCACAGTGTGTTAGGACCCTGTCAGGGGTATGTGGGGTCTCACAGTGTGTCAGGATCCTGTCAGGGGTGTGTGGGGTCTCACAGTGTGTCAGGACCCTGTCAGGGGTGTGTGGGGTCTCACAGTGTGTCAGGACCCTGTCAGGGGTGTGTGGGGTCTCACAGTGTGTCAGGTCCCTGTCAGGGGTGTGTGGGGTCTCACAGTGTGTCAGGGTCCTGTCAGGGGTGTGTGGGGTCTCACAGTGTATCAGGGTCCTGTAAGGGGTGTGTGGGGTCTCACAGAGTGTCATCAGTGTGAAAGTAAGCATGCAAGTACAGCAGGCAGTGAAGAAAGCTAATGGCATGCTGGCCTTCATAACAAGGGGAATTGAGTATTAGAGCAAAGAAGTCCTTCTGCAGCTGTACAGGGCCCTGGTGAGACCACACCTGGAGTACTGTGTGCAGTTTTGGTCTCCAAATTTGAGGAAGGACATTCTTGCTATTGAGGGAGTGCAGCGTAGGTTCACAAGGTTAATTCCCGGGATGGCGGGACTGTCATATGTCGAAAGATTGGAGCGACTGGGCCTGTATACTCTGGAATTTAGAAGCCTGAGAGGGGATCTTATTGAAACATATAAGATTATTAAGGGATTGAACATGCTGGAGGCAGGAAGCATGTTCCCGCTGATGGGTGAGTCCGGAACCAAAGGCCACAGTTTAAGAATAAGGGGTAGGCCATTTAGAATGGAGTTGAGGAAAAACTTTTTCACTCAGAGAGTGGCGGATATATTGAATGCTCTGCCCCAGAAGGCAGTGGAGGCCAAATCTCTGGATGTTTTTTAGAAAGAGATGGATAGAGCTCTTAAAGATAGTGGAATCAAAGGTTACGTGATAAGGCAGGAACTGGATTCTGATTGTGGATGATCAGCCATGATCACAGTGAATGGCGGTTCAGGCTCGAAGGGTCGAATGGCCTACTCCTGCATCTAATGTCTCTTGTCTATTTTCTATAGGACCCTGTCCGGGGTATGTGGGGTCTCACAGTTTGTCAGGACCATGTCAGGAGTGTGTGGGGTCTCACAGTGTGTCCGGACCCTGTCAGGGGTGTGTAGGGTCTCGCTGTGTATCAGCACCCTGTCAGGGGTGTGTAGGGTCTCACAGTGTGTCAGGTCCCCGTCAGAGGTGTGTGGGGTCTGACAATGTGTCAGGGCCCTGTCAAGGGTGCGTGGGGTCGCACAGTGTGTCAGGA
This sequence comes from Mobula birostris, assembly GCF_030028105.1. Lineage (NCBI taxonomy): Eukaryota > Metazoa > Chordata > Chondrichthyes > Myliobatiformes > Myliobatidae > Mobula > Mobula birostris. The sequence continues at coordinate 17,251,753 of NC_092382.1, forward strand.
CCGTGCCAGGGGTGTGTGGGGTCTCACAGTGTGTCAGGACCCTGTCAGGTGTGTGGGGGGTCTCACAGTGTGTCCGGACCCTGTCAATGGTGTGTAGGGTCTCGCTGTGTATCAGCACCCTGTCAGGGGTGTGTAGGGTCTCACAGTGTGTCAGGTCCCCGTCAGAGGTGTGTGGGGTCTGACAATGTGTCAGGGCCCTGTCAAGGGTGCGTGGGGTCGCACAGTGTGTCAGGACCGTGCCAGGGGTGTGTGGGGTCTCACAGTGTGTCAGGACCCTGTCAGGTGTGTGGGGGGTCTCACAGTGTGTCAGAACCCTGTCAGTAGTGTGTGGGGTCTGACAATGTGACAGGACATTGTCAGGGGTGTGTGGAGTCTCACAGTGTGCCAGGACCCTGTGAGCGGTATGTGTGTATTACAGTTTGTCAGGACCCTGTCAGGGTGTTCGGAGTCTCACAGTGTTTCTGTACCCTGTCAGGGGTGTCTGGGGTCTCACAGTGTGTCAGTGTCCTGTCAGGTGTGTGTGGGGTCTCACAGTGTGTCAGTGTCCTGTCAGGTGTGTGTGGAGTCTCACAGTGTGTCAGTGTCCTGTCAGGTGTGTGTGGGGCGTCACAGCTTGTCCTGACCCTGTCAGGGGTGTGTGGGGTCTCACAGTGCGTCAGGACCCTGTCACGGGTGTGTGGGGTCTCACAGTTTGTCAGGAACCTGTCAGGTGTGTTTGGGGTCTCACAGTGTGTCACGACACTGTCAGGGGTATGTCAGGTCTCACCGTGTGTCAAGATCCTTTCAAGGGTGTGGGGATCTCACAGAGTGCTTGGACCCTGTCAGGGGTGTGTGGGGTCTCACAGTGTGTTAGGACCCTGTCAGGGGTATGTGGGGTCTCACAGTGTGTCAGGTCCCTGTCAGGGGTGTGTGGGGTCTCACAGTGTGTCAGTGTCCTGTTACAGGTGTGTGGGATCGCAATGTGTGTCAGGACCCTGTCAGGGATGTGTGGGGTCTCACAGTGTGTCAGGTACCTGTCAAGGGTTTGTTTGGGTCTCACACTGTGTCAGGTCCCTGTCAGGGGTGTGTAGGGTCTCGCTGTGTGTCAGGTCCCCGTCAGAGGTGTGTGGCGTCTGACAATGTGTCAGGGCTTTGTCAGGGGTGCGTGGCGTCTCACAGCGTGTCAGGACCCTGTCAGTTGTCTGTGGCGTCTCACAGTGTGTCAGGTCGCTGTCAGGGGTGTGTGTGGTCTCACAGTGTGTCAGGACCCTGTCAGTGGTTTGTGGGGCCTCACAGTGTGTCAGGACCGTGCCAGGGGTGTGTGTGGTCTCACAGTGTATCAGGACCCTTTGATGTGTGTGTGGTGTCGTGTGGTGTGTCACGATACTGTCAGGGGTCTGTGTGGTCTCACAGTGTGTCAGGACCCTGTCAGTGGTTTGTGGGGTCTCACAGTGTGACAGGACCTTGTCAGGGGTGTGTGGGGTCTCACAGTGTGTCAGGAGCCGGGCAGGGGTTTGTGGGGTCTCACAATGTGTCAGGACCCTGCCTGGGTTGTGTGGGGTCTCACAGTGTGCCTGGACCCTGCCAGGTGTGTGTGGGGTCTCACTGGTTGTCTGGACACAGATGGGTGTGGGATCGCAATGTGTGTCAGGACCCTGTCAGGGGTTTGTGGCGTCTCACAGTGCGTCATGTCCCTGTCAGGGGTGTGTGGGGTCTCACAGTGTGTCAGGGCCCTCTCAGGGCTGTGTCGGATCTCACAGTCTGTCAGGACCCTGTCCAGGGTGTGTGGGTCTCACAGTGTGTCAGGAACTTGGCTGTCAGGTGTGTGTGTGGTCTCACAGTGGGTCAGGACCCTGTCAGGGGTGTGTCGGGTCTCACAGTGCGTCAGGTCCCTGTCAGGGGTGTGTGGGGTCTCACAGTGTGTCAGGGTCCTGTCAGGGGTGTGTGGGGTCTCACAGTGTATCAGGGTCCTGTAAGGGGTGTGTGGGGTCTCACAGAGTGTCATCAGTGTGAAAGTAAGCATGCAAGTACAGCAGGCAGTGAAGAAAGCTAATGGCATGCTGGCCTTCATAACAAGGGGAATTGAGTATTAGAGCAAAGAAGTCCTTCTGCAGCTGTACAGGGCCCTGGTGAGACCACACCTGGAGTACTGTGTGCAGTTTTGGTCTCCAAATTTGAGGAAGGACATTCTTGCTATTGAGGGAGTGCAGCGTAGGTTCACAAGGTTAACTCCCGGGATGGCGGGACTGTCATATGTCAAAAGATTGGAGCGACTGGGCTTGTATACTCTGGAATTTAGAAGCCTGAGAGGGGATCTTATTGAAACATATAAGATTATTAAGGGATTGAACATGCTGGAGGCAGGAAGCATGTTCCCGCTGATGGGTGAGTCCGGAACCAAAGGCCACAGTTTAAGAATAAGGGGTAGGCCATTTAGAATGGAGTTGAGGAAAAACTTTTTCACTCAGAGAGTGGCGGATATATTGAATGCTCTGCCCCAGAAGGCAGTGGAGGCCAAGTCTCTGGATGTTTTTTAGAAAGAGATGGATAGAGCTCTTAAAGATAGTGGAATTAAGGTTACGTGATAAGGCAGGAACTGGATTCTGATTGTGGATGATCAGCCATGATCACAGTGAATGGCGGTTCAGGCTCGAAGGGTCGAATGGCCTACTCCTGCATCTAATGTCTCTTGTCTATTTTCTATAGGACCCTGTCCGGGGTATGTGGGGTCTCACAGTTTGTCAGGACCATGTCAGGAGTGTGTGGGGTCTCACAGTGTGTCCGGACCCTGTCAGGGGTGTGTAGGGTCTCGCTGTGTATCAGCACCCTGTCAGGGGTGTGTAGGGTCTCACAGTGTGTCAGGTCCCCGTCAGAGGTGTGTGGGGTCTGACAATGTGTCAGGGCCCTGTCAAGGGTGCGTGGGGTCGCACAGTGTGTCAGGACCGTGCCAGGGGTGTGTGGGGTCTCACAGTGTGTCCGGACTCTTTCATGTGTGTGTGGTGTCGCGTAGTGTGTCACGATCCTGTGAGGGGTGTGTGTGGTCTCACAGTGTGTCAGGACTGTGTCAGGGTTGTGTGGGGTCTCACAGTTTTCAGGAGCCTGTCAGGGGTGTGTGTGGTCTCACAGTGTGTCAGGACTGTGTCAGGGTGGTGTGGGGTCTCACAGTTTTCAGGAGCCTGTCAGGGGTGGGAGGGGTCTCACAGTGTGTCAGGAGCTGTGCCGGGGTGTGTGGGGTCTCACTGGTTGTCTGGACACTGATGTGTGTGGGATCACAATGTGTGTCAGGACCCTGTCAGGGTTATGTGGCGTCTCACAGTGCGTCATGTCCCTGTCAGGGGTGTGTGGCGTCTGACAGTGCGTCATGTCCCTTCTGGGGTGTGGGGGGTCTCACAGCGTTTCTGAACCCTGTCAGGGGTGTGTGCGGTCTCACAGTGTGTCAGGACCTTTTTGGGGCCTGTGGGGTCTCACAGTGTGTCAGGACCGTGTCAATAGTGTGTGGGGTCTCACAGTGTGTCAGGACCCTGTTAGGGGAGTGCGGGGTCTCACAGTGTGTCTGGACCCTGTCAGGTGTGTGTGGCGTCTCACAATGTGTCAGGACCCTTTTGGGACCTGTGGGGTCTCACAGTGTGTTAGGACCCTCTCAGGGTGTGTCGGATCTCACAGTCTCTCAGGACCCTATCCTGGGTGTGTGAGGTCTCACAATGTGTCAGGAACCTTTTGGGGTGTGTGGTGTCTGACAATGTGTCAGGACCCTTTTGGGGCCTGTGGGGTCTCACAGTGTGTCCGGACCCTGTCAGGGGTATGTAGGGTCTCGCTGTGTGTCAGCACCCTGTCAGGGGTGTGTAGGGTCTGACAGTGTGTCAGGGCCCTGTCAGGGGTGTGTGCAGTCTCAGTGTGACAGGACCGTTCCAGGGATGTGTGGGGTCTCACAGTGTGTCAGGACCCTTTCATGTGTGTGTGGTGTCGTGTGGTGCGTCACGATCCTATCAGGGGTGTGTGTGGTCTCACAGTGTGTCAGGACCCTGTCACTGGTTTGTGGGGTCTCACAGTGTGACAGGTCCCTGTTAGGGGTGTGTGGGGTCTCACAGTGTGTCAGAACCCTGCCTGGGTTGTTTGGGGTCTCACAGTGCGTCAGGACCCTGCCAGGGATGTGTGGGATCGCAGTGTGTGTCAGGACCCTGTCAGGTGTGTGTGGCGTCCACAGTGGGTCAGGTCGCTGTCAGGGGTGTGTGGGGTCCGATAGTGTTTCTGAACCCTGTCAGGCATGTGTGCCGTCTCACAATGTGTCAGGACCCTTTTGGGGCCTGTGGGGTTTCACAGTGTTTTAGGACCCTCTCAGGGGTGTGTCGGATCGCACAGTCTCTCAGGACCCTATCCTGGGTGTGTGGGGTCTCACAATGTGTCAGGAACATTCTGGGGTGTGTGGGTCTCACAATGTGTCAGGACCCTTTTGGGGTGTGTGGGGTTTCGCAGTGTGTCTGGACGCTGCCAGGGGTGTATGGGGTCTCACAGTATGTCAGAACCCTTTCAATATGTGTGGGATCGCAATGTGTGTCAGGTCGCTGTCAGGGGTGTGTTAGGTCTCACGGTGTGTCTGGACCCTCTCAGGTATGTGTGGGATCTTAATGCGTGTCAGGACCCAGTCAGTGGTGTGTGGGGTCTCACAGTGTGTTAGGACCCTGCCAGGGTTGTGTGGGGTTTCACAGTGTGTCAGGACACCGTGAGTGATTTGCGGGATTTTACAGTGTGTCAGGATCTGGTCGTGGGTGTGTGGGGTCTCACTGTGTGTCAGAACACTCTCAGATGTGTGTGGGATCGCAATGTGTGTCAGGACGCTGTCAGGAGTGTGTGGCGTCTCACAGTGCGTCAAGTCCCTGTCAGGGGTGTGTGGGGTCTTACAGTGTGTCAGGATCCTTTTGGGTCCTGTGCGGTCTCACAGTGTGTCAGTGTCCTGTCAGGTGTGTGTGGGGCGTCACAGCTTGTCCTGACCCTGTCAGGGGTGTGTGGGGTCTCACAGTGTGTCAGGACCCTGTCAGGGGTGTGTGGGGTCTCACAGTGTGTCAGGACCCTGTCACGGGTGTGTGGGGTCTCACAGTTTGTCAGGAACCTGTCAGGTGTGTTTGGGGTCTCACAGTGTGTCAGGACCATTCCAGGGGTGTGTGGGGTCTCACAGTGTGTCAGAACCCTTTCATGTGTGTGTGGTGTCGTGTGGTGTGTCACGATCCTATCAGGGGTGTGTGGGGCCTCACAGTGTGTCAGGACCCTGTCAGTGGTTTGTGGGGTCTCACAGTGTGACAGGTCCCTGTTAGGGGCCTGTGGGGTCTCACAGTGTGTCAGAACCCTGCCTGGGTTGTTTGGGGTCTCACAGTGTGTCAGGAACCTATCCAGAGTGTGTGGGGTCTCACAGTGCGTCAGGACCCTGCCAGGGGTATGTGGGATTGCAATATGTGTCAGGACCCTGTCAGGTGTGTGTGCGGTCTCGTAGTGTGTCAGGACCCTATCCAGGGTGTGTGGGGTCTCAGAGTGCGTCAGGACCCTGCTAGGGTTGTGTGGGATCGCAATTTGTGTCAGGACTCTGCCAGGCGTGTGTGGGGTCACAATGTGTGTCAGGACCCTGTCAGGTGTGTGTGCGGTCTCGTAGTGTGTCAGGACCCTATCCAGGGTGTGTGGGGTCTCAGAGTGCATCAGGACCCTGCTAGGGTTGTGTGGGATCGCAATTTGTGTCAGGACTCTGCCAGGCGTGTGTGGGATCGCAATGTGTGTCAGGACCCTGTCAGGTGTGTGTGGCGTCCACAGTGGGTCAGGTCGCTGTCAGGGGTGTGTTAGGTTTCATGGTGTGTCTGGACCCTCTCAGGTGTGTGTGGGATCTTAATGCATGTCAGGACACCGTGAGTGGTTTGTGGGGTTTCACAGTGTGTCAGGATCTGGTCGTGGGTGTGTGGGGTCTCACTGTGTGTCAGAACACTCTCAGATGTGTGTGGGATCGCAATGTGTGCCAGGACGCTGTCAGGAGTGTGTGGCGTCTCACAATACGTCACGTCCCTGTCAGGGGTGTGTGGGGTCTTACAGTGTGTCAGGACCCTGTCTGGTGTGTGTGGAGTCTCACACTGTGTCATAAACCTGTCAGGGGTGTGTGGGGTCTCACAGTGTGTCAGGACCCTGCCTGGGTTGTTTGGGGTCTCACAGTGTGTCAGGAACCTATCCAGAGTGTGTGGGATCTCACAGTGTGTCAGGACCCTTTTGGGGTGTGTCGGGTCTCACAGTGTGTCAGGACCCTATCCAGGGTGTGTACGGTCTCACAGCGTGTCCCGACCCTGTCAGGGCTGTGCGGCGTCTCACACTGTGTCAGGTACCTGTCAAGGGTTTGTTTGGGTCTCACACTGTGTCAGGGTCCTGTTAGGGGTGTGTGGCGTCTCACAGTGTGTCAGGGTCCTGTTAGGGGTATGTGGGCTATCACAGTGTGTCAGTGTCCTGTTAGGGGTATGTGGGGTATCACAGTGTGTCAGGGTCCTGTTAGGGGTGTGTGGGGTCTCAGTGTGTCAGGGTCCTGTTAGGGGTGTGTGGGGTATCACAGTGTGTCAGGTCCCTGTCAGGGGTGTGTGGCGTCTCATAGTGTGTCAGTGTCCTGTTAGGGGTGTGTGGGGTATCACAGTGTGTCAGGGTCCTGTTAGGGGTGTGTGGCGTCTCATAGTGTGTCAGGGTCCTGTTAGGGGTGTGTGGGGTATCACAGTGTGTCAGTGTCCTGTTAGGGGTGTGTGGCGTCTCATAGTGTGTCAGGGTCCTGTTAGGGGTGTGTGGGGTATCACAGTGTGTCAGTGTCCTGTTACAGGTGTGTGGGATCGCAATGTGTGTCAGGACCCTGTCAGGGATGTGTGGGGTCTCACAGTGTGTCAGGTACCTGTCAAGGGTTTGTTTGGGTCTCACACTGTGTCAGGTCCCTGTCAGGGGTGTGTGGGGTCTCACACTGTGTCAGGTCCCTGTCAGGGGTGTGCAGGGTCTCGCTGTGTGTCAGGTCCCCGTCAGAGGTGTGTGGGGTCTGACAATGTGTCAGGGCTTTGTCAGGGGTGCGTGGCGTCTCACAGCGTGTCAGGACCCTGTCAGTTGTCTGTGGCGTCTCACAGTGTGTCAGGTCGCTGTCAGGGGTGTGTGTGGTCTCACAGTGTGTCAGGACCCTGTCAGTGGTTTGTGGGGTCTCACAGTGTGTCAGGACCGTGCCAGGGGTGTGTGGGGTCTCACAGTGTATCAGGACCCTTTGATGTGTGTGTGGTGTCGTGTGGTGTGTCACGATACTGTCAGGGGTGTGTGTGGTCTCACAGTGTGTCAGAACCCTGCCTGGGTTGTTTGGGGTCTCACAGTGTGTCTGGACCCTGCCAGGTGTGTGTGGGGTCTCACAGTGTGTCAGGACCCTTTTGGGGCCTGTGGGGTCTCACAGTGCGTCAGGACCCTGCCAGGGTTGTGTGGGATCGCAAAGTGCATCAGGGCCCTGCCAGGGGTGTGTCGGATCTCACAGTCTCTCAGGACCCTATCCTGGGTGTGTGGGGTCTCACAATGTGTCAGGATCCTTTTGGGGTGTGTGGCGTCTCACAGTGTGTCAGGACCCTTTTGGGGCCTGTGGGGTCTCACAGTGTGTCAGGACCATGTCAGGAGTGTGTGGGATCCCACAGTGTGTCCGGACCCTGTCAGGAGTGTGTGGGATCCCACAGTGTGTCCGGACCCTGTCAGGAGTGTGTGGGATCCCACAGTGTGTCCGGACCCTGTCAGGGGTGTGTAGGGTCTCGCTGTGTGTCAGCACTCTGTCAGGTGTGTGTAGGGTCTCACAGTGTGTCAGGTCACCGTCAGAGCTGTGTGGGGTCTGACAGTGTGTCAGGGCCCAGTCAGGGGAGTGTGCAGTCTCACAGTGTGTCAGGACCCTGTCATGGTTGTTTGAGGTCTCACAGTGTGTCAGGATCCTGTCGGGGGTGTGTGGGGTCTCACAGTGTGTCAGAACCCTGTCAGATGTGTGTGGGATCGCAAAGTGTGTCTGGACCCTGTCAGGGGTGTGTGTGGTCTCGTAGTGTGTCAGGACCCTATCCAGGGTGTGTGGGGTCTCAGAGTGCGTCAGGAACCTGCTAGGGTTGTGTGGGATCGCAATTTGTATCAGGACCCTGCCAGGTGTGTGTGGGATCGCAATGTGTGTCAGGACTCTGTCAGTTGTGTGGGGGGTCTCACAGTGTGTCAGAACCCTGTCAGTAGTGTGTGGGGTCTGACAATGTGACAGGGCATTGTCAGGGGTGTGTGGAGTCTCACAGTGTGCCAGGACCCTGTGAGCGGTGTGTGTGTATCACAGTTTGTCAGGACCCTGTCAGGGTGTTTGGGGTCTCACAGTGTTTCTGTACCCTGTCAGGGGTGTCTGGGGTCTCACAGTGTGTCAGTGTCCTGTCAGGTGTGTGTGAGGTCTCACAGTGTGTCAGTGTCCTGTCAGGTGTGTGTGGAGTCTCACAGTGTGTCAGTGTCCTGTCAGGTGTGTGTGGGGCGTCACAGCTTGTCCTGACCCTGTCAGGGGTGTGTGGGGTCTCACAGTGTGTCAGGACCCTGTCACGGGTGTGTGGGGTCTCACAGTTTGTCAGGAACCTGTCGGGTGTGTTTGGGGTCTCACAGTGTGTCACGACACTGTCAGGGGTATGTCAGGTCTCACCGTGTGTCAAGATCCTTTCAAGGGTGTGGGGATCTCACAGAGTGCTTGGACCCTGTCAGGGGTGTGTGGGGTCTCACAGTGTGTTAGGACCCTGTCAGGGGTATGTGGGGTCTCACAGTGTGTCAGGATCCTGTCAGGGGTGTGTGGGGTCTCACAGTGTGTCAGGACCCTGTCAGGGGTGTGTGGGGTCTCACAGTGTGTCAGGACCCTGTCAGGGGTGTGTGGGGTCTCACAGTGTGTCAGGTCCCTGTCAGGGGTGTGTGGGGTCTCACAGTGTGTCAGGGTCCTGTCAGGGGTGTGTGGGGTCTCACAGTGTATCAGGGTCCTGTAAGGGGTGTGTGGGGTCTCACAGAGTGTCATCAGTGTGAAAGTAAGCATGCAAGTACAGCAGGCAGTGAAGAAAGCTAATGGCATGCTGGCCTTCATAACAAGGGGAATTGAGTATTAGAGCAAAGAAGTCCTTCTGCAGCTGTACAGGGCCCTGGTGAGACCACACCTGGAGTACTGTGTGCAGTTTTGGTCTCCAAATTTGAGGAAGGACATTCTTGCTATTGAGGGAGTGCAGCGTAGGTTCACAAGGTTAATTCCCGGGATGGCGGGACTGTCATATGTCGAAAGATTGGAGCGACTGGGCCTGTATACTCTGGAATTTAGAAGCCTGAGAGGGGATCTTATTGAAACATATAAGATTATTAAGGGATTGAACATGCTGGAGGCAGGAAGCATGTTCCCGCTGATGGGTGAGTCCGGAACCAAAGGCCACAGTTTAAGAATAAGGGGTAGGCCATTTAGAATGGAGTTGAGGAAAAACTTTTTCACTCAGAGAGTGGCGGATATATTGAATGCTCTGCCCCAGAAGGCAGTGGAGGCCAAATCTCTGGATGTTTTTTAGAAAGAGATGGATAGAGCTCTTAAAGATAGTGGAATCAAAGGTTACGTGATAAGGCAGGAACTGGATTCTGATTGTGGATGATCAGCCATGATCACAGTGAATGGCGGTTCAGGCTCGAAGGGTCGAATGGCCTACTCCTGCATCTAATGTCTCTTGTCTATTTTCTATAGGACCCTGTCCGGGGTATGTGGGGTCTCACAGTTTGTCAGGACCATGTCAGGAGTGTGTGGGGTCTCACAGTGTGTCCGGACCCTGTCAGGGGTGTGTAGGGTCTCGCTGTGTATCAGCACCCTGTCAGGGGTGTGTAGGGTCTCACAGTGTGTCAGGTCCCCGTCAGAGGTGTGTGGGGTCTGACAATGTGTCAGGGCCCTGTCAAGGGTGCGTGGGGTCGCACAGTGTGTCAGGACCGTGCCAGGGGTGTGTGGGGTCTCACAGTGTGTCAGGACCCTGTCAGGTGTGTGGGGGGTCTCACAGTGTGTCCGGACCCTGTCAATGGTGTGTAGGGTCTCGCTGTGTATCAGCACCCTGTCAGGGGTGTGTAGGGTCTCACAGTGTGTCAGGTCCCCGTCAGAGGTGTGTGGGGTCTGACAATGTGTCAGGGCCCTGTCAAGGGTGCGTGGGGTCGCACAGTGTGTCAGGACCGTGCCAGGGGTGTGTGGGGTCTCACAGTGTGTCAGGACCCTGTCAGGTGTGTGGGGGGTCTCACAGTGTGTCAGAACCCTGTCAGTAGTGTGTGGGGTCTGACAATGTGACAGGACATTGTCAGGGGTGTGTGGAGTCTCACAGTGTGCCAGGACCCTGTGAGCGGTATGTGTGTATTACAGTTTGTCAGGACCCTGTCAGGGTGTTCGGAGTCTCACAGTGTTTCTGTACCCTGTCAGGGGTGTCTGGGGTCTCACAGTGTGTCAGTGTCCTGTCAGGTGTGTGTGGGGTCTCACAGTGTGTCAGTGTCCTGTCAGGTGTGTGTGGAGTCTCACAGTGTGTCAGTGTCCTGTCAGGTGTGTGTGGGGCGTCACAGCTTGTCCTGACCCTGTCAGGGGTGTGTGGGGTCTCACAGTGCGTCAGGACCCTGTCACGGGTGTGTGGGGTCTCACAGTTTGTCAGGAACCTGTCAGGTGTGTTTGGGGTCTCACAGTGTGTCACGACACTGTCAGGGGTATGTCAGGTCTCACCGTGTGTCAAGATCCTTTCAAGGGTGTGGGGATCTCACAGAGTGCTTGGACCCTGTCAGGGGTGTGTGGGGTCTCACAGTGTGTTAGGACCCTGTCAGGGGTATGTGGGGTCTCACAGTGTGTCAGGTCCCTGTCAGGGGTGTGTGGGGTCTCACAGTGTGTCAGTGTCCTGTTACAGGTGTGTGGGATCGCAATGTGTGTCAGGACCCTGTCAGGGATGTGTGGGGTCTCACAGTGTGTCAGGTACCTGTCAAGGGTTTGTTTGGGTCTCACACTGTGTCAGGTCCCTGTCAGGGGTGTGTAGGGTCTCGCTGTGTGTCAGGTCCCCGTCAGAGGTGTGTGGCGTCTGACAATGTGTCAGGGCTTTGTCAGGGGTGCGTGGCGTCTCACAGCGTGTCAGGACCCTGTCAGTTGTCTGTGGCGTCTCACAGTGTGTCAGGTCGCTGTCAGGGGTGTGTGTGGTCTCACAGTGTGTCAGGACCCTGTCAGTGGTTTGTGGGGCCTCACAGTGTGTCAGGACCGTGCCAGGGGTGTGTGTGGTCTCACAGTGTATCAGGACCCTTTGATGTGTGTGTGGTGTCGTGTGGTGTGTCACGATACTGTCAGGGGTCTGTGTGGTCTCACAGTGTGTCAGGACCCTGTCAGTGGTTTGTGGGGTCTCACAGTGTGACAGGACCTTGTCAGGGGTGTGTGGGGTCTCACAGTGTGTCAGGAGCCGGGCAGGGGTTTGTGGGGTCTCACAATGTGTCAGGACCCTGCCTGGGTTGTGTGGGGTCTCACAGTGTGCCTGGACCCTGCCAGGTGTGTGTGGGGTCTCACTGGTTGTCTGGACACAGATGGGTGTGGGATCGCAATGTGTGTCAGGACCCTGTCAGGGGTTTGTGGCGTCTCACAGTGCGTCATGTCCCTGTCAGGGGTGTGTGGGGTCTCACAGTGTGTCAGGGCCCTCTCAGGGCTGTGTCGGATCTCACAGTCTGTCAGGACCCTGTCCAGGGTGTGTGGGTCTCACAGTGTGTCAGGAACTTGGCTGTCAGGTGTGTGTGTGGTCTCACAGTGGGTCAGGACCCTGTCAGGGGTGTGTCGGGTCTCACAGTGCGTCAGGTCCCTGTCAGGGGTGTGTGGGGTCTCACAGTGTGTCAGGGTCCTGTCAGGGGTGTGTGGGGTCTCACAGTGTATCAGGGTCCTGTAAGGGGTGTGTGGGGTCTCACAGAGTGTCATCAGTGTGAAAGTAAGCATGCAAGTACAGCAGGCAGTGAAGAAAGCTAATGGCATGCTGGCCTTCATAACAAGGGGAATTGAGTATTAGAGCAAAGAAGTCCTTCTGCAGCTGTACAGGGCCCTGGTGAGACCACACCTGGAGTACTGTGTGCAGTTTTGGTCTCCAAATTTGAGGAAGGACATTCTTGCTATTGAGGGAGTGCAGCGTAGGTTCACAAGGTTAACTCCCGGGATGGCGGGACTGTCATATGTCAAAAGATTGGAGCGACTGGGCTTGTATACTCTGGAATTTAGAAGCCTGAGAGGGGATCTTATTGAAACATATAAGATTATTAAGGGATTGAACATGCTGGAGGCAGGAAGCATGTTCCCGCTGATGGGTGAGTCCGGAACCAAAGGCCACAGTTTAAGAATAAGGGGTAGGCCATTTAGAATGGAGTTGAGGAAAAACTTTTTCACTCAGAGAGTGGCGGATATATTGAATGCTCTGCCCCAGAAGGCAGTGGAGGCCAAGTCTCTGGATGTTTTTTAGAAAGAGATGGATAGAGCTCTTAAAGATAGTGGAATTAAGGTTACGTGATAAGGCAGGAACTGGATTCTGATTGTGGATGATCAGCCATGATCACAGTGAATGGCGGTTCAGGCTCGAAGGGTCGAATGGCCTACTCCTGCATCTAATGTCTCTTGTCTATTTTCTATAGGACCCTGTCCGGGGTATGTGGGGTCTCACAGTTTGTCAGGACCATGTCAGGAGTGTGTGGGGTCTCACAGTGTGTCCGGACCCTGTCAGGGGTGTGTAGGGTCTCGCTGTGTATCAGCACCCTGTCAGGGGTGTGTAGGGTCTCACAGTGTGTCAGGTCCCCGTCAGAGGTGTGTGGGGTCTGACAATGTGTCAGGGCCCTGTCAAGGGTGCGTGGGGTCGCACAGTGTGTCAGGACCGTGCCAGGGGTGTGTGGGGTCTCACAGTGTGTCCGGACTCTTTCATGTGTGTGTGGTGTCGCGTAGTGTGTCACGATCCTGTGAGGGGTGTGTGTGGTCTCACAGTGTGTCAGGACTGTGTCAGGGTTGTGTGGGGTCTCACAGTTTTCAGGAGCCTGTCAGGGGTGTGTGTGGTCTCACAGTGTGTCAGGACTGTGTCAGGGTGGTGTGGGGTCTCACAGTTTTCAGGAGCCTGTCAGGGGTGGGAGGGGTCTCACAGTGTGTCAGGAGCTGTGCCGGGGTGTGTGGGGTCTCACTGGTTGTCTGGACACTGATGTGTGTGGGATCACAATGTGTGTCAGGACCCTGTCAGGGTTATGTGGCGTCTCACAGTGCGTCATGTCCCTGTCAGGGGTGTGTGGCGTCTGACAGTGCGTCATGTCCCTTCTGGGGTGTGGGGGGTCTCACAGCGTTTCTGAACCCTGTCAGGGGTGTGTGCGGTCTCACAGTGTGTCAGGACCTTTTTGGGGCCTGTGGGGTCTCACAGTGTGTCAGGACCCTTTTGGGGTGTGTGGTGTCTCACAGTGTGTCAGGACCCCTCTGGGGTGAGTGGGGTCCCACAGTGTTTCTGAACCCTGTCAGGCGTGTGTGCCGTCTCACAATGTGTCAGGACCCTTTTGGGGCCTGTGGGGTCTCACAGTGTGTCAGGACCATGTCAGGAGTGTGTTGGGTCCCACAGTGTGTCCGGACACTGTGAGGGGTGCGTGGAATCTCACAGTGTGTCAGGTCCCCGTCAGAGGTGTGTGGGGTCTGACAATGTGTCGGGGCCCTGTCAGGGGTACGTGGGATCTCACAGAGTGTCAGGACCCTCTCAGGAGTGTGTTGGATCTCACAGTCTGTCAGGACCATATCCAGGGTGTGTGGGTCTCACAGTGTGTCAGGAACCTGTCTGTCAGTTGTGTGTGTGGTCTCACAATGTGTCAGGACCGTGCCAGGGATGTCTGGGGTCTCACAGTGCGTCATGTCCCTGTCAGGGATGTGTGGCGTCTCACAGTGCGTCAGGACCCTGTCAGGTGTGTGTGGCGTCCACAATGTGTCAGGACCCCTCTGGGGTGTGTTGGGTCCCACAGTGTTTCTCAACCCTGTCAGGCATGTGTGCTGTCTCACAATGTGTCAGGACCCTTTTGGGGCCTGTGGGGTCTCACAGTATGTTTGGACCCTCTCAGGGGTGTGTCGGATCTCATAGTCTGTCAGGACCCTATCCTGGGTGTGTGGTGTCTCACAATGTGTCAGGAACCTTTTGGGGTGTGTGGGGTCTCACAGTGTGTCAGGACCCTGTCAGGGGTGTATGGGGTCTCATAGTGCGTCAGGACCCTGCCAGGGGTATGTGGGATCGCAGTGTGTGTCAGGACCCTGTCAGGTGTGTGTGGCGTCTACAGTGGGTCAGGACCCTGCCAGGGTTGTGTGGGGTTTCACAGTGTGTCAGGACACCGTGAGTGGTTTGTGGGGTTTCATTGTGTGTCAGAATCTGGTCGTGGGTGTGTGGGGCCTCACTGTGTGTCAGAACACTCTCAGATGTGTGTCGGATCGCATTGTGTGTCAGGACGCTGTCAGGAGTGTGTGGCGTCTCACAGTGTGTCAAGTCCCTGTCAGGTGTGTGTGGGGTCTTACAGTGGGTCAGGACCCTGCCAGGGTTGTGTGGGGTTTCACAGTGTGTCAGGACACCGTGAGTGGTTTGTGGGGTTTCATTGTGTGTCAGAATCTGGTCGTGGGTGTGTGGGGCCTCACTGTGTGTCAGAACACTCTCAGATGTGTGTCGGATTGCATTGTGTGTCAGGACGCTGTCAGGAGTGTGTGGCGTCTCACAGTGTGTCAAGTCCCTGTCAGGTGTGTGTGGGGTCTTACAGTGTGTCAGGACTCTTTTGGGGCCTGTGGGGTCTCACAGTGTGTCAGAACCCTCTCAGGGGTGTGTCTATTCTCACAGTCTGTCAGGAACCTATCTAGGGTATGTGGGGTCTCACAGTGTGTCCGGACCCTGTCTGGTGTGTGTGGAGTCTCACAGTGTGTGAGGACCCCGTCGGGGGTGGGGGGGGGCGGTCTCACAGTGTGTCAGGAGACTCCTAAGTGTGTGTGGGATCTCAATGTGTGTCAGGACCCTGTCAGTTGTGTGTAGCGTCTCACAGTGTGTCAGGACCCTGCCAGGGTTGTTTGAGGTCTCACAGTGTGTCAGGACCGTGCCAGGGGTGTGTGGGGTCTCACAGCGTGTCAGGACCCTTTCATATGTGTGTGGTGTCGTGTGGTGGGTCACGATCCTATCGGAGGTGTGTGTGGTCTCACAGTGGGTCAGGACCCTGTCAGTGGTTTGTGGGGTCTCACAGTATGACAGGACCTTGTCAGAGGTATATGGGGTTTCACAGTGTGTCAGGACCGTGTCAATAGTGTGTGGGGTCTCACAGGGTGTCAGGACCCTGTTAGGGGTGTGTGGGGTCTCACAGTGTCTCTGGACCCTGTCAGGTGTGTGTGGCGTCTCACAGTGTGTCAGGACCCCTCATGTGTGAGTGGGGTCCCACAGTTTTTCTGAACCCTGTCAGGCATGTGTGCCATCTCACAATGTGTCAGGACCCTTTTGGGGCCTGTGGGGTCTCACAGTGTGTCAGGACCATGTCAGGAGTGTGTGGGATCCCACAGAGTGTCCGGACCCTGTCATGTGTGTGTAGGGTGTCGCTGTGTGTCAGGACCCTGTCAGGGGTGTGTGGCATCTCACAGTCTGTCAGGACCCCTCAGGTGTGAGTGGGGTCCCACAGTGTTTCTGAACCCTGTCAGGCGTGTGTGCCGTCTCACAATGTGAAGGACCCTTTTGGGGCCTGTGGGGTCTCAGAGTGTGTCAGCACCCTGTCAGGGGTGTGTAGGGTCTCACAGTGTGTCAGGTCACCGTCAGAGGTGTCTGGGGTCTGACAGTGTGTCAGGGCCCTGTCAGGCGTGTGTGCCATCTCACAATGTGTCAGGACCCTTTTGGGGGGTGTGGGGTCTCACAGTGTGTCAGGACCATGTCAGGAGTGTGCGGGATCCCACAGTGTGTCCGGACCCTGTCAGGGGTGTGTAGGGTCTCGCTGTGTGTCAGCACCCTGTCACGGGTGTGTAGGGTCTCACAGTGTGTCAGGTCCCCGTCAGAGGTGTGTGGGGTCTGACAGTGTGTCAGGGCCCTGTCAGGGGTGTGTGCAGTCTCACAGTGTGTCAGGACCGTTCCATGGATGTGTGGGGTCTCACAGTTTGTCAGGACCCTTTCATGTGTGTGTGGTGTCGTGTGGTGTGTCACGATCCTATCAGGGGTGTGTGTGGTGTCACAGTGTGTCAGGACCCTGTCAGTGGTTTGTGGGGTCTCACAGTGTGACAGGTCCCTGTTAGGGGCCTGTGGGGTCTCACAGTGTGTCAGAACCCTGCCTGGGTTGTTTGGGGTCTCACAGTGTGTCAGGAACCTATCCAGAGTGTGTGGGGTCTCACAGTCCGTCAGGACCCTGCCAGGGGTATGTGGGATTGCAATATGTGTCAGGACCCTGTCAGGTGTGTGTGCGGTCTCGTAGTGTGTCAGGACCCTATCCAGGGTGTGTGGGGTCTCACAGTGTGTCAGGACCCTGCTAGGGTTGTGTGGGATCGCAATGTGTGTCAGGACCCTGTCAGGTGTGTGTGGTGTCCACAGTGGGTCAGGTCACTGTCAGTGGTGTGTTAGGTCTCACGGTGTGTCTGGACTCTCTCAGGTGTGTGTGGGATCTTAATGCATGTCAGGACACCGTGAGTGGTTTGTGGGGTTTCACAGTGTTTCAGGATCTGGTCGTGGGTGTGTGGGGTCTCACTGTGTGTCAGAACACTCTCAGATGTGTGTGGGATCGCAATGTGTGCCAGGACGCTGTCAGGAGTGTGTGGCGTCTCACAGTACGTCACGTCCCTGTCAGGGGTGTGTGGGGTCTTACAGTGTGTCAGGACCCTGTCTGGTGTGTGGAGTCTCACACTGTGTCATAAACCTGTCAGGGGTGTGTGGGGTCTCACAGTGTGTCAGGACCCTTTTGGGGTGTCTCGGGTCTCACAGTGTGTCAGGACCCTATCCAGGGTGTGTACGGTCTCACAGCGTGTCCCGACCCTGTCACGGCTGTGCGGCGTCTCACACTGTGTCAGGTACCTGTCAAAGGTTTGTTTGGGTCTCACACTGTGTCAGGGTCCTGTTAGGGGTGTGTGGGGTCTCACAGTGTGTCAGTGTCCTGTTAGGGGTGTGTGGCATCTCATAGTGTGTCAGGGTCCTGTCAGGGGTGTGTGGGGTCTCACAGTGTGTCAGGTCCCCGTCAGGGGTGCGTGGCGTCTCACAGCGCGTCATGACCCTGTCAGTTGTCTGTGGCGTCTCACAGTGTGTCAGGATCCTGTCAGGGGTGTGTGTGGTCTCACAGTGTGTCAGGACCCTGCCAGTGGTTTGTGGGGCCTCACAGTGTGTCAGGACCGTGCCAGGGGTGTGTGGGGTCTCACAGTGTATCAGGACCCTTTGATGTGTGCGTGGTGTCGCGTGGTGTGTCACGATACTGTCAGGGGTGTGTGTGGTCTCACAGTGTGTCAGGACCCTGTCAGTGGTTTGTGGGGTCTCACAATGTGTCAGGACCTTGTCAGGGGTGTGTGGGGTCTCACAGTGTGTCAGGACCCTGTCAGGGGTGTGTGGGGTCTCACAGTGTGTCAGGACCTTGTCAGGGGTGTGTGGGGTCTCACAGTGTGTCAGGACTGTGTCAGGGTTGTGTGGGGTCTCACAGTGTGTCAGGAGCCGGGCAGGGGTCTGTGGGGTCTCACAATGTGTCAGGACCCTGCCTGGGTTGTGTGGGGTCGCACAGTGTGCCTGGACCCTGCCAGGTGTGTGTGGGGTCTCACTGGTTGTCTGGACACAGATGGGTCTGGGATCGCAATGTGTGTCAGGACCCTGTCAGGGGTGTGTGGCGTCTCACAGTGTGTCAGGACCCCTCAGGTGTGAGTGGGGTCCCACAGTGTTTCTGAACCCTGTCAGGTGTGTGTGCCGTCTCACAATGTGACAGGACCCTTTTGGGGCCTGTGGGGTCTCACAGTGTGTTAGGACCCTCTCAGGGGTGTGTCGGATCTCACAGTCTCTCAGGACCCTATCCTGGGTGTGTGGGGTCTCACAATGTGTCAGGATCCTTTTGGGGTGTGTGGCATCTCACAGTGTGTCAGGACCCTTTTGGAGTCTGTGGGGTCTCACAGTGTGTCAGGACCATGTCAGGAGTGTGTGGGATCCCACAGTGTGTCCGGACCCTGTCATGGGTGTGTAGGGTCTCACAGTGTGTCAGGTCACCGTCAGAGGTGTGTGGGGTCTGACAGTGTGTCAGGGCCCAGTCAGGGGAGTGTGCAGTCTCACAGTGTGTCAGGACCCTTTTGGGGCCTGTGGGGTCTCACAGTGTGTCAGGACCCTTTCATGTGTGTGTGGTGTCGTGTGGCGTGTCACGATCCTGTCAGGGGTGTGTGTGGTCTCACAGTGTGTCAGGACCCTGTCAGGGGTGTGTGGGGTCTCACAGTGTGTTAGGACCCTGGCAGGGGTGTGTGGGGTCTCACAGTGTGTTAGGACCCTGTCAGGGGTGTGTGTGGTCTCACAGTGTGTCAGGACCCTGTCAGTGGTTTGTGGGGTCTCACAGTGTGACAGGTCCCTTTTAGTGGTGTGTGGGGTCTCACAGTGTGTCAGGGTCCTGTCATGGTTGTTTGAGGTCTCACAGTGTGTCAGGATCCTGTCGGGGGTGTGTGGGGTCTCACAGTGTGTCAGAACCCTCTCAGATGTGTGTGAGATCGCAATGTGTGTCTGGACCCTGTCAGGGGTGTGTGTGGTCTCGTAGTGTGTCAGGACCCTATCCAGGGTGTGTGGGGTCTCAGAGTGTGTCAGGAACCTGCTAGGGTTGTGTGGGATCGCAATTTGTATCAGGACCCTGCCAGGTGTGTGTGGGATCGCAATGTGTGTCAGGACCCTGTCAGGTGTGCGTGGCGTCCACAGTGTGTCAGGACCCTGTCAGGGGTGTGTCGAGTCTCACAGTGTGTCGTGTCCTCTCAGGTTTGTGTGGGGTCTCACAGTTTGTCAGGTCCCTGCTAGTGGTGTGTGGGGTCTCACAGTGTGTCAGGACCCTGTCACGGGTGTTTGGGGTCTCACAGTTTGTCAGGAACCTGTCAGGTGTGTTTGGGGTCTCACAGTGTGTCACGACACTGTCAGGGGTATGTCAGGTCTCACCGTGTGTCAAGATCCTTTCAAGGGTGTGGGGATCTCACAGAGTGCTTGGACCCTGTCAGGGGTGTGTAGGGTCTCACAGTGTGTCAGGACCCTGTCAGGGGTGTGTCGAGTCTCACAGTGTGTCAGGTCCTGTCAGGGGTGTGTGGTGTCTCACAGTGTGTCAGGTCCGTGTGGCGTCTTCCAGTGTGTCAGGACCCTGTCAGGTGTGCGTGCCGTCTCACAGTGTGTCAGGACCCTGTCAGGTGTGTGGGGGGTCTCACAGTGTGTCAGAACCCTGTCAGTAGTGTGTGGGGTCTGACAATGTGACAGGACATTGTCAGGGGTGTGTGGAGTCTCACAGTGTGCCAGGACCCTGTGAGCGGTGTGTGTGTATCACAGTTTGTCAGGACCCTGTCAGGGTGTTCGGGGTCTCACAGTGTTTCTGTACCCTGTCAGGGGTGTCTAGGGTCTCACAGTGTGTCAGTGTCCTGTCAGGGGTGTGTGGTGTCTCACAGTGTGTCAGGTCCGTGTCAGGGCTGTGTGGCGTCTTCCAGTGTGACAGGACATTGTCAGGGGTGTGTGGAGTCTCACAGTGTGCCAGGACCCTGTGAGTGGTGTGTGTGTATCACAGTTTGTCAGGACCCTGTCAGGGTGTTCGGGGTCTCACAGTGTTTCTGTACCCTGTCAGGGGTGTCTGGGGTCTCACAGTGTGTCAGTGTCCTGTCAGGTGTGTGTGGGGTCTCACAGTGTGTCAGTGCCCTGTCAGGTGTGTGTGGAGTCTCACAGTGTGTCAGTGTCCTGTCAGGTGTGTGTGGGGCATCACAGCTTGTCCTGACCCTGTCAGGGTGTGTGGGGTCTCACAGTGTGTCAGGACCCTGTCACGGGTGTGTGGGGTCTCACAGTTTGTCAGGAACCTGTCAGGTGTGTTTGGGGTCTCACAGTGTGTCACGACACTGTCAGGGGTATGTCAGGTCTCAACGTGTGTCAAGATCCTTTCAAGGGTGTGGGGATCTCACAGAGTGCTTGGACCCTGTCAGGGGTGTGTGGGGTCTCACAGTGTGTTAGGACCCTGTCAGGGGTATGTGGGGTCTCACAGTGTGTCAGGATCCTGTCAGGGGTGTGTGGGGTCTCACAGTGTGACAGGACCTTGTCAGGGTTGTGTGGGGTCTCACAGTGTGTCAGGAGCCGGGCAGGGGTTTGTGGGGTCTCACAATGTGTCAGGACCCTGCCTGGGTTGTGTGGGGTCTCACAGTGTGCCTGGACCCTGCCAGGTGTGTGTGGGGTCTCACTGGTTGTCTGGACACAGATGGGTGTGGGATCGCAATGTGTGTCAGGACCCTGTCAGGGGTTTGTGGCGTCTCACAGTGTGTCAAGTCCCTGTCAGGGGTGTGTGGGTCTTACAGTGTGTCAGGACCCTTTTGGGGCCTGTGGGGTCTCACAGTGTGTCTGGACCCTGTCTGGTGTGTGTGGAGTCTCACAGTGCGTCAGGTCCCTGCCAGGTCCCTTTGGGGTCTCACAGTGTGTCAGGACCGTGTCAATAGTGTGTGGGGTCTCACAGTGTGACAGGACCCTGTTAGAGGAGTGCGGGGTCTCACAGTGTGTTAGGATCCTGTCAGGGGTTTGTGGCGTCTCACAGTGTGTCAAGTCCCTGTCAGGGGTGTGTGGGTCTTACAGTGTGTCAGGACCCTTTTGGGGCCTGTGGGGTCTCACAGTGTGTCAGGGCCCTCTCAGGGCTGTGTCGGATCTCACAGTCTGTCAGGACCCTGTCCAGGGTGTGTGGGTCTCACAGTGTGTCAGGAACTTGGCTGTCAGGTGTGTGTGTGGTCTCACAGTGGGTCAGGACCCTGTCAGGGGTGTGTGGGCTCTCACAGTGCGTCAGGTCCCCGTCAGGGGTGTGTGTGGTCTCACAGTGTGTCCGGACCCTGTCAGGGGTGTGTAGGGTCTCGCTGTGTGTCAGCACCCTGTCAGGGGTGTGTGGGGTCTCACAGTTTGTCAGGTCACCGTCAGAGGTGTGAGTGGTCTGACAGTGTGTCAGGGCCCTGTCAGGGGTGTGTGGGGTCTCACAGTGTGTCAGGACCGTTCCAGGGGTGTGTGGGCTCTCACAGTGTGTTTGGACCCTGCCAGGGTTGTGTGGGGTTTCACAGTGTGTCAGGACACCGTGAGTGGTTTGTGGGGTTTCACGGTGTGTCAGGATCTGGTCGTGGGTGTGTGGGGTCTGACTGTGTGTCAGAACACTCTCAGATGTGTGTGGGATCGCAATGTGTGTCAGGACGCTGTCAGGGGTGTGTGGAGTCTCACAGTGCGTCAGGTCCCTGTGGGGTCTCACAGTGTGTCAGGACCGTGTCAATAGTGTGTGGGGTCTCACAGTGTGTCAGGACCCTTTTGGGGCCTGTGGGGTCTCATAGTGTGTCTGGACCCTGTCTGGTGTGTGTGGAGTCTCACAGTGCGTCAGGTCCCTGCCAGGTCCCTTTGGGGTCTCACAGTGTGTCAGGACCGTGTCAATAGCGTGTGGGGTCTCACAGTGTGTCAGGACCCTGTCAGGGGTGTGTGGGGTCTCACAGTGTGTCAGTGTCCTGTCAGGTGTGTGTGGGGTCTCACAGTGTGTCAGTGTCCTGTCAGGTGTGTGTGGAGTCTCACAGTGTGTCAGTGTCCTGTCAGGTGTGTGTGGGGCGTCACAGCTTGTCCTGATCCTGTCAGGGGTGTGTGGGGTCTCACAGTGTGTCAGGACCCTGTCACGGGTATGTGGGGTCTCACAGTTTGTCAGGAACCTGTCAGGTGTGTTTGGGGTCTCACAGTGTGTCACGACACTGCCAGCAGTATGTCAGGTCTCACCGTGTGTCAAGATCCTTTCAAGGGTGTGGGGATCTCACAGAGTGCTTGGACCCTGTTAGGGGTGTGTGGCGTCTCATAGTGTGTCAGTGTCCTGTTAGGGGTGTGTGGGGTATCACAGTGTGTCATTGTCCTGTTACAGGTGTGTGGGATCGCAATGTGTGTCAGGACCCTGTCAGGGGTGCGTGGCGTCTCACAGCGTGTCAGGACCCTGTCAGTTGTCTGTGGCGTCTCACAGTGTGTCAGGTCGCTGTCAGGGGTGTGTGTGGTCTCACAGTGTGTCAGGACCCTGTCAGTGGTTTGTGGGGCCTCACAGTGTATCAGGACCGTGCCAGGGGTGTGTGTGGTCTCACAGTGTATCAGGACCTTTTGATGTGTGTGTGGTGTTGTGTGGTGTGTCACGATACTGTCAGGGGTCTGTGTGGTCTCACAGTGTGTCAGGACCCTGTCAGGGGTCTGTGTGGTCTCACAGTGTGTCAGGACCCTGTTAGTGGTTTGTGGGGTCTCACAGTGTGTCAGGACTGTGTGAGGGTTGTGTGGGGTCTCACAGTGTGTCAGGAGCCGGGCAGGGGTTTGTGGGGTCTCACAATGTGTCAGGACCCTGCCTGGGTTGTGTGGGGTCTCACAGTGTGCCTGGACCCTGCCAGGTGTGTGTGGGGTCTCACTGGTTGTCTGGACACAGATGGGTCTGGGATCGCAATGTGTGTCAGGACCCTGTCAGGGGTTTGTGGCGTCTCACAGTGTGTCAAGTCCCTGTCAGGGGTGTGTGGGTCTTACAGTGTGTCAGGACCCTTTTGGGGCCTGTGGGGTCTCACAGTGTGTCTGGACCCTGTCTGGTGTGTGTGGAGTCTCACAGTGCGTCAGGTCCCTGCCAGGTCCCTTTGGGGTCTCACAGTGTGTCAGGACCGTGTCAATAGTGTGTGGGGTCTCACAGTGTGTTAGGACCCTGTCAGGGGTATGTGGGGTCTCACAGTGTGTCAGGTCCCTGTCAGGGGTGTGTGGGGTCTCATAGTGTGTCAGGGTCCTGTTAGGGGTGTGTGGGGTATCACAGTGTGTCAGTGTCCTGTTACAGGTGTGTGGGATCGCAATGTGTGTCAGGACCCTGTCAGGGATGTGTGGGGTCTCACAGTGTGTCAGGTACCTGTCAAGGGTTTGTTTGGGTCTCACACTGTGTCAGGTCCCTGTCAGGGGTGTGTAGGGTCTCGCTGTGTGTCAGGTCCCCGTCAGAGGTGTGTGGCGTCTGACAATGTGTCAGGGCTTTGTCAGGGGTGCGTGGCGTCTCACAGCGTGTCAGGACCCTGTCAGTTGTCTGTGGCGTCTCACAGTGTGTCAGGTCGCTGTCAGGGGTGTGTGTGGTCTCACAGTGTGTCAGGACCCTGTCAGTGGTTTGTGGGGCCTCACAGTGTGTCAGGACCGTGCCAGGGGTGTGTGTGGTCTCACAGTGTATCAGGACCCTTTGATGTGTGTGTGGTGTCGTGTGGTGTGTTACGATACTGTCAGGGGTCTGTGTGGTCTCACAGTGTGTCAGGACCCTGTCAGTGGTTTGTGGGGTCTCACAGTGTGACAGGACCTTGTCAGGGGTTTGTGGGGTCTCACAATGTGTCAGGACCCTGCCTGGGTTGTGTGGGGTCTCACAGTGTGCCTGGACCCTGCCAGGTGTGTGTGGGGTCTCACTGGTTGTCTGGACACAGATGGGTGTGGGATCGCAATGTGTGTCAGGACCCTGTCAGGGGTTTGTGGCGTCTCACAGTGCGTCATGTCCCTGTCAGGGGTGTGTGGGGTCTCACAGTGTGTCAGGACCCTTCTGGGGTGTGTGGGGTCTCACAGCGTTTCTGAACCCTGTCAGAGGTGTGAGTGGTCTGACAGTGTGTCAGGGCCCTGTCAGGGGTGTGTGGGGTCTCACAGTGTGTCAGGACCGTTCCAGGGGTGTGTGGGCTCTCACAGTGTGTTTGGACCCTGCCAGGGTTGTGTGGGGTTTCACAGTGTGTCAGGACACCGTGAGTGGTTTGTGGGGTTTCACGGTGTGTCAGGATCTGGTCGTGGGTGTGTGGGGTCTGACTGTCTGTCAGAACACTCTCAGATGTGTGTGGGATCGCAATGTGTGTCAGGACGCTGTCAGGGGTGTGTGGAGTCTCACAGTGCGTCAGGTCCCTGTGGGGTCTCACAGTGTGTCAGGACCGTGTCAATAGTGTGTGGGGTCTCACAGTGTGTCAGGACCCTTTTGGGGCCTGTGGGGTCTCACAGTGTGTCTGGACCCTGTCTGGTGTGTGTGGAGTCTCACAGTGCGTCAGGTCCCTGCCAGGTCCCTTTGGGGTCTCACAGTGTGTCAGGACCGTGTCAATAGCGTGTGGGGTCTCACAGTGTGTCAGGACCCTGTCAGGGGTGTGTGGGGTCTCACAGTGTGTCAGTGTCCTGTCAGGTGTGTGTGGGGTCTCACAGTGTGTCTGTGTCCTGTCAGGTGTGTGTGGAGTCTCACAGTGTGTCAGTGTCCTGTCAGGTGTGTGTGGGGCGTCACAGCTTGTCCTGATCCTGTCAGGGGTGTGTGGGGTCTCACAGTGTGTCAGGACCCTGTCACGGGTATGTGGGGTCTCACAGTTTGTCAGGAACCTGTCAGGTGTGTTTGGGGTCTCACAGTGTGTCACGACACTGCCAGCAGTATGTCAGGTCTCACCGTGTGTCAAGATCCTTTCAAGGGTGTGGGGATCTCACAGAGTGCTTGGACCCTGTTAGGGGTGTGTGGCGTCTGATAGTGTGTCAGTGTCCTGTTAGGGGTGTGTGGGGTATCACAGTGTGTCATTGTCCTGTTACAGGTGTGTGGGATCGCAATGTGTGTCAGGACCCTGTCAGGGGTGCGTGGCGTCTCACAGCGTGTCAGGACCCTGTCAGTTGTCTGTGGCGTCTCACAGTGTGTCAGGTCGCTGTCAGGGGTGTGTGTGGTCTCACAGTGTGTCAGGACCCTGTCAGTGGTTTGTGGGGCCTCACAGTGTATCAGGACCGTGCCAGGGGTGTGTGTGGTCTCACAGTGTATCAGGACCTTTTGATGTGTGTGTGGTGTTGTGTGGTGTGTCACGATACTGTCAGGGGTCTGTGTGGTCTCACAGTGTGTCAGGACCCTGTCAGGGGTCTGTGTGGTCTCACAGTGTGTCAGGACCCTGTTAGTGGTTTGTGGGGTCTCACAGTGTGTCAGGACTGTGTGAGGGTTGTGTGGGGTCTCACAGTGTGCCTGGACCCTGCCAGGTGTGTGTGGGGTCTCA
The DNA here is from genome assembly GCF_030028105.1 of Mobula birostris. Classification (NCBI taxonomy): domain Eukaryota; kingdom Metazoa; phylum Chordata; class Chondrichthyes; order Myliobatiformes; family Myliobatidae; genus Mobula; species Mobula birostris. The sequence goes on from NC_092382.1 coordinate 17,276,924, forward strand.
CTGGTTGTCTGGACACAGATGGGTCTGGGATCGCAATGTGTGTCAGGACCCTGTCAGGGGTTTGTGGCGTCTCACAGTGTGTCAAGTCCCTGTCAGGGGTGTGTGGGTCTTACAGTGTGTCAGGACCCTTTTGGGGCCTGTGGGGTCTCACAGTGTGTCTGGACCCTGTCTGGTGTGTGTGGAGTCTCACAGTGCGTCAGGTCCCTGCCAGGTCCCTTTGGGGTCTCACAGTGTGTCAGGACCGTGTCAATAGTGTGTGGGGTCTCACAGTGTGACAGGACCCTGTTAGAGGAGTGTGGGGTCTCACAGTGTGCCTGGACCCTGCCAGGTGTGTGTGGGGTCTCACTGGTTGTCTGGACACAGATGGGTGTGGGATCGCAATGTGTGTCAGGACCCTGTCAGGGGTTTGTGGCGTCTCACAGTGCGTCATGTCCCTGTCAGGGGTGTGTGGGGTCTCACAGTGTGTCAGGACCCTTCTGGGGTGTGTGGGGTCTCACAGCGTTTCTGAACCCTGTCAGGGGAGTGTGTGGTCTCACAGTGTGTCAGGACCCTTCTGGGGCCTGTGGGGTCTCACAGTGTGTCAGGGCCCTCTCAGGGCTGTGTCGGATCTCACAGTCTGTCAGGACCCTGTCCAGGGTGTGTGGGTCTCACAGTGTGTCAGGAACCTGGCTGTCAGGTGTGTGTGTGGTCTCACAGTGGGTCAGGACCCTGTCAGGGGTGTGTGGGGTCTCACAGTGCGTCAGGTCCCCGTCAGGGGTGTGTGTGGTCTCACAGTGTGTCCGGACCCTGTCAGGGGTGTGTAGGGTCTCGCTGTGTGTCAGCACCCTGTCAGGGGTGTGTGGGGTCTCACAGTTTGTCAGGTCACCGTCAGAGGTGTGAGTGGTCTGACAGTGTGTCAGGGCCCTGTCAGGGGTGTGTGGGGTCTCACAGTGTGTCAGGACCGTTCCAGGGGTGTGTGGGCTCTCACAGTGTGTTTGGACCCTGCCAGGGTTGTGTGGGGTTTCACAGTGTGTCAGGACACCGTGAGTGGTTTGTGGGGTTTCACGGTGTGTCAGGATCTGGTCGTGGGTGTGTGGGGTCTGACTGTGTGTCAGAACACTCTCAGATGTGTGTGGGATCGCAATGTGTGTCAGGACGCTGTCAGGAGTGTGTGGGGTCTGACAGTGTGTCAGGGCCCAGTCAGGGGAGTGTGCAGTCTCACAGTGTGTCAGGACCGTTCCAGGGGTGTGTGGGGTCTCACACTGTGTCAGGTCCCTGTCAGGGGTGTGTGGGGTCTCACACTGTGTCAGGTCCCTGTCAGGGGTGTGTAGGGTCTCGCTGTGTGTCAGGTCCCCGTCAGAGGTGTGTGGCGTCTGACAATGTGTCAGGGCTTTGTCAAGGGTGCGTGGCGTCTCACAGCGTGTCAGGACCCTGTCAGTTGTCTGTGGCATCTCACAGTGTGTCAGGTCGCTGTCAGGGGTGTGTGTGGTCTCACAGTGTGTCAGGACCCTGTCAGTGGTTTGTGGGGCCTCACAGTGTATCAGGACCGTGCCAGGGGTGTGTGTGGTCTCACAGTGTATCAGGACCTTTTGATGTGTGTGTGGTGTTGTGTGGTGTGTCACGATACTGTCAGGGGTCTCTGTGTGGTCTCACAGTGTGTCAGGACCCTGTCAGTGGTTTGTGGGGTCTCACAGTGTGACAGGACCTTGTCAGGGGTGTGTGGGGTCTCACAGTGTGTCAGGACTGTGTGAGGGTTGTGTGGGGTCTCACAGTGTGTCAGGAGCCGGGCAGGGGTTTGTGGGGTCTCACAATGTGTCAGGACCCTGCCTGGGTTGTGTGGGGTCTCACAGTGTGCCTGGACCCTGCCAGGTGTGTGTGGGGTCTCACTGGTTGTCTGGACACAGATGGGTGTGGGATCGCAATGTGTGTCAGGACCCTGTCAGGGGTTTGTGGCATCTCACAGTGTGTCAAGTCCCTGTCAGGGGTGTGTGGGTCTTACAGTGTGTCAGGACCCTTTTGGGGCCTGTGGGGTCTCACAGTGTGTCTGGACCCTGTCTGGTGTGTGTGGAGTCTCACAGTGCGTCAGGTCCCTGCCAGGTCCCTTTGGGGTCTCACAGTGTGTCAGGACCGTGTCAATAGTGTGTGGTGTCTCACAGTGTGACAGGACCCTGTTAGAGGAGTGCGGGGTCTCACAGTGGGTCTGGACCCTGTCAGATGTGTGTCGGATCTCAAGGTCTCTCAGGACCCTATCCTGGGTGTGTGAGGTCTCACAATGTATCAGGAACCTTTTGGGGTGTGTGGTGTCTCACAATGTGTCAGGAGCCTTTTGGGGTGTGTGGCATCTCACAGTGTATCAGGACCCCTCTGGGGTGAGTGGGGTCCTACAGTGTTTCTGAACCCTGTCAGGCGTGTGTGCCATCTCACAATGTGTCAGGACCCTTTTGGGGCCTGTAGGGTGTCACAGTGTGTCAGGACCGTGTCAGGACCATGTCAGGAGTGTGTGGGATCCCACAGTGTGTCCAGAACCTGTCAGGGGTGTGTAGGGTCTCACTGTGTGTCAGCACCCTGTCAGGGGTGTGTAGGGTCTCACAGTGTGTCAGGAACCTTTTGGGGTTTGTGGTGTCTCACACTGTGTCAGCACCCTTTTGGGGTGTGTGGGGTCTCGAAGTGTGTCAGGACCCTGTCAGGGGTGTGTGGGGTCTCACAGTGTGTCAGAACCCTCTCAGATGTGTGTGGGATCGCAATGTGTGTCAGAACCCTGTCAGGGGTGTGTGGGGTCTCACAGTGTGTTAGGACCCTGTCAGGGGTGTGTGGGGTCTCACAGTGTGTCAGAACCCTCTCAGATGTGTGTGGGATCGCAATGTGTGTCAGAACCCTGCCAGGGGTGTGTGGGGGGTATGTGGGATCGCAGTGTGTGTCAGGACCCTGTCAGGTGTGTATGGCGTCCACAGTGGGTTAGGACGCTGTCAGTGGTGTGTGGGGTCCCACAGTGTTTCTGAACCCTGTCAGGGTTGTGTGGGGTTTCACAGTGTGTCAGGACACCGTGAGTGGTTTGTGGGGTTTCACAGTGTGTCAGGATCTGGTCGTGGGTGTGTGGGGTCTGACTGTGTGTCAGAACACTCTCAGATGTGTGTGGGATCGCAATGTGTGTCAGGATGCTGTCAGGAGTGTGTGGCGTCTCACAGTGCGTCATGTCCCTGTCAGGGTTGTGTGGGGTCTTGCAGTGTGTCAGGACCCTTTTGGGGCCTGTGGGGTCTCACAGTGTGTCCGGACCCTGTCTGGTGTGTGTGGAGTCTCACAGTGCGTCAGGTCCCTGTGGGGTCTCACAGTGTGTCAGGACCGTGTCAATAGTGTGTGGGGTCTCACAGTGTGTCAGGACCCTGTTAGGGGAGTGCGGGGTCTCACAGTGTGTCTGGACCCTGTCAGGTGTGTGTGGCGTCTCACAATGTGTCAGGACCCTTTTGGGACCTGTGTGGTCTCACAGTGTGTTAGGACCCTCTCAGGGTGTGTCGGATCTCACAGTCTCTCAGGACCCTATCCTGGGTGTGTGAGGTCTCACAATGTGTCAGGAACCTTTTGGGGTGTGTGGTGTCTCACAATGTGTCAGGACCCTTTTGGGGCCTGTGGGGTCTCACAGTGTGTCCGGACCCTGTCAGGGGTGTGTAGGGTCTCGCTGTGTGTCAGGTCACCGTCAGAAGTGTATGGGGTCTGACAGTGTGTCAGGGCCCTGTCAGGGGTGTGTGCAGTCTCACAGTGTGTCAGGACCGTGCCAGGGGTGTGTGAGGTCTCACAGTTTGTCAGGACCCTTTCATGCATGTGTGGTGTCGTGTGGTGTGTCACGATCCTATCGGGGGTGTGTGTGGTCTCATAGTGTGTCAGGACCCTGTCAGTGGTTTGTGGGGTCTCACAGTGTGACAGGTCCCTGTTAGTGGTGTGTGGGGTCTCACAGTGTGTCAGCACCCTGCCTGGGTTGTCTGGGGTCTCACAGTGTGTCAGGACTGTGTCAGGGTTGTGTGGTGTCTCACAGTGTGTCAGGACTCTCTCAGTGGTGTGTCGGATCTTACAGTCTGTCAGGACCCTATCCAGGGTGTGTGGGGTCTCACAGTGTGTCAGGACCCCTCAGGTGTGAGTGGGGTCCCACAGTGTTTCTGAACCCTGTCAGGCGTGTGTGCCGTTTCACAATGTGTCAGGACCCATTTGGGGCCTGTGGGGTCTCACAGTGTGTCAGGACCCCTCAGGTGTGAGTGGGGTCCCACAGTGTTTCTGAACCCTGTCAGGCGTGTGTGCCGTTTCACAATGTGTCAGGACCCATTTGGGGCCTGTGGTGTCTCGCTGTGTGTCAGCACCCTGTCAGGGGTGTGTAGGGTCTGACAGTGTGCCAGGGCCCTGTCAGGGGTGTGTGCAGTCTCAGTGTGACAGGACCGTTCCAGGGATGTGTGGGGTCTCACAGTGTGTCAGGACCCTTTCATGTGTGTGTGGTGTCGTGTGGTGCGTCACGATCCTATCAGGGGTGTGTGTGGTCTCACAGTGTGTCAGGACCCTGTCAGGGGTGTGTGGGGTCTCACAGTGTGTTAGGACCCTGGCAGGGGTGTGTGGGGTCTCACAGTTTGTTAGGACCCTGTCAGGGGCGTGTGTGGTCTCACAGTGTGTCAGGACCCTGTCAGTGGTTTGTGGGGTCTCACAGTGTGACAGATCCCTTTTAGTGGTGTGTGGGGTCTCACAGTGTGTCAGGACCCTGTCATGGTTGTTTGAGGTCTCACAGTGTGTCAGGATCCTGTCGGGGGTGTGTGGGGTCTCACAGTGTGTCAGAACCCTCTCAGATGTGTGTGAGATCGCAATGTGTGTCTGGACCCTGTCAGGGGTGTGTGTGGTCTCGTAGTGTGTCAGGACCCTATCCAGGGTGTGTGGGGTCTCAGAGTGCGTCAGGAACCTGCTAGGGTTGTGTGGGATCGCAATTTGTATCAGGACCCTGCCAGGTGTGTGTGGGATCGCAATGTGTGTCAGGACCCTGTCAGGTGTGCGTGGCGTCCACAGTGTGTCAGGACCCTGTCAGGGGTGTGTCGAGTCTCACAGTGAGTCGTGTCCTCTCAGGTGTGTGGGGGGTCTCACAGTTTGTCAGGTCCCTGCCAGTGGTGTGTGGGGTCTCACAGTGTGTCAGGCCCCGGTCCGGGATGTGTGATGTCTCACAGTGTGTCAGGTCCTGTCAGGGGTGTGTGGTGTCTCACAGTGTGTCAGGTTCGTGTCAGGGCTGTGTGGCGTCTTCCAGTGTGTCAGGACCCTGTCAGTTGTGTGGGGGGTCTCACAGTGTGTCAGGACCCTGTCAGGTGTGTGGGGGGTCTCACAGTGTGTCAGAACCCTGTCAGTAGTGTGTGGGGTCTGACAATGTGACAGGACATTGTCAGGGGTGTGTGGAGTCTCACAGTGTGCCAGGACCCTGTGAGTGGTGTGTGAGTATCACAGTTTGTCAGGACCCTGTCAGGGTGTTCGGGGTCTCACAGTGTTTCTGTACCCTGTCAGGGGTGTCTGGGGTCTCACAGTGTGTCAGTGTCCTGTCAGGTGTGTGTGGGGCGTCACAGCTTGTCCTGACCCTGTCAGGGGTGTGTGGGGTCTCACAGTGTGTCAGGACCCTGTCACGGGTGTGTGGGGTCTCACAGTTTGTCAGGAACCTGTCAGGTGTGTTTGGGGTCTCACAGTGTGTCACGACACTGTCAGGGGTATGTCAGGTCTCACCGTGTGTCAAGATCCTTTCAAGGGTGTGGGGATCTCACAGAGTGCTTGGACCCTGTCAGGGGTGTGTGGGGTCTCACAGTGTGTTAGGACCCTGTCAGGGGTATGTGGGGTCTCACAGTGTGTCAGGTCCCTGTCAGGGGTGTGTGGGGTCTCATAGTGTGTCAGGGTCCTGTTAGGGGTGTGTGGGGTATCACAGTGTGTCAGTGTCCTGTTACAGGTGTGTGGGATCGCAATGTGTGTCAGGACCCTGTCAGGGATGTGTGGGGTCTCACAGTGTGTCAGGTACCTGTCAAGGGTTTGTTTGGGTCTCACACTGTGTCAGGTCCCTGTCAGGGGTGTGTAGGGTCTCGCTGTGTGTCAGGTCCCCGTCAGAGGTGTGTGGCGTCTGACAATGTGTCAGGGCTTTGTCAGGGGTGCGTGGCGTCTCACAGCGTGTCAGGACCCTGTCAGTTGTCTGTGGCGTCTCACAGTGTGTCAGGTCGCTGTCAGGGGTGTGTGTGGTCTCACAGTGTGTCAGGACCCTGTCAGTGGTTTGTGGGGTCTCACAGTGTGACAGGACCTTGTCAGGGGTGTGTGGGGTCTCACAGTGTGTCAGGAGCCGGGCAGGGGTTTGTGGGGTCTCACAATGTGTCAGGACCCTGCCTGGGTTGTGTGGGGTCTCACAGTGTGCCTGGACCCTGCCAGGTGTGTGTGGGGTCTCACTGGTTGTCTGGACACAGATGGGTGTGGGATCGCAATGTGTGTCAGGACCCTGTCAGGGGTTTGTGGCGTCTCACAGTGCGTCATGTCCCTGTCAGGGGTGTGTGGGGTCTCACAGTGTGTCAGGACCCTTCTGGGGTGTGTGGGGTCTCACAGCGTTTCTGAACCCTGTCAGGGGAGTGTGTGGTCTCACAGTGTGTCAGGACCCTTCTGGGGCCTGTGGGGTCTCACAGTGTGTCAGGGCCCTCTCAGGGCTGTGTCGGATCTCACAGTCTGTCAGGACCCTGCCCAGGGTGTGTGGGTCTCACAGTGTGTCAGGAACTTGGCTGTCAGGTGTGTGTGTGGTCTCACAGTGGATCAGGACCCTGTCAGGGGTGTGTCGGGTCTCACAGTGCGTCAGGTCCCCGTCAGGGATGTGTGGGGTCTGACAGTGTGTTAGGGCCCAATCAGGGGAGTGTGCAGTCTCACAGTGTGTCAGGACCGTTCCAGGGGTGTGTGGGGTCTCACAGTGTGTCAGGACCCTTTCATGTGTGTGTGGTGTCGTGTGGTGTGTCACGATCCTGTCAGGGGTGTGTGTGGTCTCACAGTGTGTCAGGACCCTGTCAGGGGTGTGTGGGGTCTCACAGTGTGTTAGGACCCTGGCAGGGGTGTGTGGGGTCTCACAGTGTGTTAGGACCCTGTCAGGGGTGTGTGGGGTCTCACAGTGAGTCATGACCCTGCCAGGGGTATGTGGGATCGCAGTGTGTGTCAGGACCCTGTCAGGTGTGTGTGGCGTCCACAGTGGATCAGGACGCTGTCAGTGGTGTGTGGGCTCTCACAGTGTGTTTGGACCCTGCCAGGGTTGTGTGGGGTTTCACAGTGTGTCAGGACACCGTGAGTGGTTTGTGGGGTTTCACGGTGTGTCAGGATCTGGTCGTGTGTGTGTGGGGTCTGACTGTGTGTCAGAACACTCTCAGATGTGTGTGGGATCGCAATGTGTGTCAGGACGCTGTCAGGAGTGTGTGGCGTCTCACAGTGCGTCATGTCCCTGTCAGGGTTGTGTGGGGTCTTACAGTGTGTCAGGACCCTTTTGGGGCCTGTGGGGTCTCACAGTGTGTCCGGACCCTGTCTGGTGTGTGTGGAGTCTCACAGTGCGTCAGGACCCTGTTAGGGGAGTGCGGGGTCTCACAGTGTGTCTGGACCCTGTCAGGTGTGTGTGGCGTCTCACAATGTGTCAGGACCCTTTTGGGACCTGTGTGGTCTCACAGTGTGTTAGGACCCTCTCAGGGTGTGTCGGATCTCACAGTCTCTCAGGACCCCATCCTGGGTGTGTGAGGTCTCACAATGTGTCAGGAACCTTTTGGGGTGTGTGGTGTCTCACAATGTGTCAGGACCCTTTTGGGGCCTGTGGGGTCTCACAGTGTGTCCGGACCCTGTCAGGGATGTGTAGGGTCTCGCTGTGTGTCAGGTCACCGTCAGAAGTGTATGGGGTCTGACAGTGTGTCAGGGCCCTGTCAGGGGTGTGTGCAGTCTCACAGTGTGTCAGGACCGTACAAGGGGTGTGTGAGGTCTCACAGTTTGTCAGGACCCTTTCATGTGTGTGGTGTCGTGTCGTGTGTTACGATCCTATCGGGGGTGTGTGTGGTCTCATAGTGTGTCAGGACCCTGTCAGTGGTTTGTGGGGTCTCACAGTGTGACAGGTCCCTGTTAGTGGTGTGTGGGGTCTCACAGTGTGTCAGCACCCTGCCTGGGTTGTTTGGGGTCTCACAGTGTGTCAGGACTGTGTCAGGGTTGTGTGGTGTCTCACAGTGTGTCAGGACTCTCTCAGTGGTGTGTCGGATCTTACAGTCTATCAGGACCCTATCCAGGGTGTGTGGGGTCTCACAGTGTGTCAGGACCCCTCAGGTGTGAGTGGGGTCCCACAGTGTTTCTGAACCCTGTCAGGCGTGTGTGCCGTTTCACAATGTGTCAGGACCCATTTGGGGCCTGTGGGGTCTCACAGTGTGTCAGGACCATGTCAGGAGTGTGTGGGATCCCACAGTGTGTGCGGACCCTGTCAGGGGTATGTAGGGTCTCGCTGTGTGTCAGCACCCTGTCAGGGGTGTGTAGGGTCTGACAGTGTGTCAGGGCCCTGTCAGGGGTGTGTGCAGTCTCAGTGTGTCAGGACCGTTCCAGGGATGTGTGGGGTCTCACAGTGTGTCAGGACCCTTTCATGTGTGTGTGGTGTCGTGTGGTGCGTCACGATCCTATCAGGGGTGTGTGTGGTCTCACAGTGTGTCAGAACCCTGTCACTGGTTTGTGGGGTCTCACAGTGTGACAGGTCCCTGTTACGGGTGTGTGGGGTCTCACAGTGTGTCAGAACCCTGCCTGGGTTGTTTGGGGTCTCACAGTGCGTCAGGACCCTGCCAGGGATGTGTGGGATCGCAGTGTGTGTCAGGACCCTGTCAGGTGTGTGTGGCATCCGCAGTGGGTCAGGTCGCTGGCAGGGGTGTGTGGGGTCCGACAGTGTTTCTGAACCCTGTCAGGCATGTGTGCCGTCTCACAATGTGTCAGGACCCTTTTGGGGCCTGTGGGGTTTCACAGTGTTTTAGGACCCTCTCAGGGGTGTGTCGGATCTCACAGTCTCTCAGGACCCTATCCTGGGTGTGTGGGGTCTCACAATGTGTCAGGAACATTCTGGGGTGTGTGGGGTCTCACAATGTGTCAGGACCCTTTTGGGGTGTGTGGGGTCTCGCAGTGTGTCTGGACGCTGCCAGGGGTGTATGGGGTCTCACAGTATGTCAGAACCCTTTCAATGTGTGTGGGATCGCAATGTGTGTCAGATCGCTGTCAGGGGTGTGTTAGGTCTCACGGTGTGTCTGGACCCTCTCAGGTATGTGTGGGATCTTAATGCGTGTCAGGACCCAGTCAGTGGTGTGTGGGGTCTCACAGTGTGTTAGGACCCTGCCAGGGTTGTGTGGGGTTTCACAGTGTGTCAGGACACCGTGAGTGGTTTGCCGGATTTTACAGTGTGTCAGGATCTGGTCGTGGGTGTGTGGGGTCTCACTGTGTGTCAGAACACTCTCAGATGTGTGTGGGATCGCAATGTGTGTCAGGACGCTGTCAGGAGTGTGTGGCGTCTCACAGTGCGTCAAGTCCCTGTCAGGGGTGTGTTGGGTCTTACAGTGTGTCAGGATCCTTTTGGGTCCTGTGCGGTCTCACAGTGCGTCAGGACTCTCTCAGGGGTGTGTCGGATCTCACAATCTGTCAGGACACTATCTAGGGTGTGTGGGGTCTCACAGTGTGTCTGGACCCTGTCTGGTGTGTGTGGAGTCTCACAGTGCGTCAGGTCCCTGTCATGTCCCTGTGGGGTCTCACAGTGTGTCAGGACCGTGTCAATAGTGTGTGGGGTCTCACAGAGTGTCACGACCCTGTTAGGGGAGTGCGGGGTCTCACAGTGTGTCTGGACCCTGTCAGGTATGTGTGGCATCTCACAATGTGTCAGGACCCTTTTGGGGCCTGTGGGGTCCCACAGTGTGTTAGGACCCTCTCAGGGGTGTGTCGGATCTCACAGTCTCTCAGGACCCTATCCTGGGTGTGTGGGGTCTCACAATGTGTCAGGATCCTTTTGGGGTGTGTGGCGTCTCACAGTGTGTCAGGACCCTTTTGGGGCCTGTGGGGTCTCACAGTGTGTCAGGACCATGTCAGGAGTGTGTGGGATCCCACAGTGTGTCCGGACCCTGTCAGGGGTGTGTAGGGTCTCGCTGTGTGTCAGCACCCTGTCAGGGGTGTGTGGGGTCTCACAGTTTGTCAGGTCACCGTCAGAGGTGTGAGTGGTCTGACAGTGTGTCAGGGCCCTGTCAGGGGTGTGTGGGGTCTCACAGTGTGTCAGGACCGTTCCAGGGGTGTGTGGGCTCTCACAGTGTGTTTGGACCCTGCCAGGGTTGTGTGGGGTTTCACAGTGTGTCAGGACACCGTGAGTGGTTTGTGGGGTTTCACACTGTGTCAGGATCTGGTCGTGGGTGTGTGGGGTCTCACTGTGTGTCAGAACACTCTCAGATGTGTGTGGGATCGCAATGTGTGTCAGGATGCTGTCAGGAGTGTGTGGCGTCTCACAGTGCGTCAAGTCCCTGCCCGGAGTGTGTGGGGTCTCACAGTGTGTTAGGACCCTGTCAGGGGTATGTGGGGTCTCACAGTGTGTCAGTGTCCTGTCAGGTGTGTGTGGGGTCTCACAGTGTGTCAGTGTCCTGTCAGGTGTGTGTGGAGTCTCACAGTGTGTCAGTGTCCTGTCAGGTGTGTGTGGGGCGTCACAGCTTGTCCTGACCCTGTCAGGGGTGTGTGGGGTCTCACAGTGTGTCAGGACCCTGTCAGGGGTGTGTGGGGTCTCACAGTGTGTCAGGACCCTGTCACGGGTGTGTGGGGTCTCACAGTTTGTCAGGAACCTGTCAGGTGTGTTTGGGGTCTCACAGTGTGTCACGACACTGTCAGGGGTATGTCAGGTCTCACCGTGTGTCAAGATCCTTTCAAGGGTGTGGGGATCTCACAGAGTGCTTGGACCCTGTCAGGTGTGTGTGGGGTCTCACAGTGTGTCAGTGTCCTGTCAGGTGTGTGTGGAGTCTCACAGTGTGTCAGTGTCCTGTCAGGTGTGTGTGGGGCGTCACAGCTTGTCCTGACCCTGTCAGGGGTGTGTGGGGTCTCACAGTGTGTCAGGACCCTGTCAGGGGTGTGTGGGGTCTCACAGTGTGTCAGGACCCTGTCACGGGTGTGTGGGGTCTCACAGTTTGTCAGGAACCTGTCAGGTGTGTTTGGGGTCTCACAGTGTGTCACGACACTGTCAGGGGTATGTCAGGTCTCACCGTGTGTCAAGATCCTTTCAAGGGTGTGGGGATCTCACAGAGTGCTTGGACCCTGTCAGGGGTGTGTGGCGTCTCATAGTGTGTCAGGGTCCTGTTAGGGGTGTGTGGGGTATCACAGTGTGTCAGTGTCCTGTTACAGGTGTGTGGGATCGCAATGTGTGTCAGGACCCTGTCAGGGGTGTGTGGGGTCTCACAGTGTGTCAGGTACCTGTCAAGGGTTTGTTTGGGTCTCACACTGTGTCAGGTCCCTGTCAGGGGTGTGTGGGGTCTCACACTGTGTCAGGTCCCTGTCAGGGGTGTGTAGGGTCTCGCTGTGTGTCAGGTCCCCGTCAGAGGTGTGTGGCGTCTGACAATGTGTCAGGGCTTTGTCAGGGGTGTGTGTGGTCTCACAGTGTATCAGGACCCTTTGATGTGTGCGTGGTGTCGTGTGGTGTGTCACGATACTGTCAGAGGTCTGTGTGGTCTCACAGTGTGTCAGGACCTTGTCAGGGGTGTGTGGGGTCTCACAGTGTGTCAGGAGCCGGGCAGGGGTTTGTGGGGTCTCACGTGTCAGGACCCTGCCTGGGTTGTGTGGGGTCTCACAGTGTGCCTGGACCCTGCCAGGTGTGTGTGGGGTCTCACTGGTTGTCTGGACACAGATGGGTGTGGGATCGCAATGTGTGTCAGGACCCTGTCAGGGGTTTGTGGCGTCTCACAGTGCGTCATGTCCCTGTCAGGGGTGTGTGGGGTCTCACAGTGTGTCAGGACCCTTCTGGGGTGTGTGGGGTCTCACAGCGTTTCTGAACCCTGTCAGGGGAGTGTGTGGTCTCACAGTGTGTCAGGACCCTTCTGGGGCCTGTGGGGTCTCACAGTGTGTCAGGGCCCTCTCAGGGCTGTGTCGGATCTCACAGTCTGTCAGGACCCTGTCCAGGGTGTGTGGGTCTCACAGTGTGTCAGGAACTTGGCTGTCAGGTGTGTGTGTGGTCTCACAGTGGGTCAGGACCCTGTCAGGGGTGTGTCGGGTCTCACAGTGCGTCAGGTCCCCGTCAGGGATGTGTGGGGTCTGACAGTGTGTCAGGGCCCAGTCAGGGGAGTGTGCAGTCTCACAGTGTGTCAGGACCGTTCCAGGGGTGTGTGGGGTCTCACAGTGTGTCAGGACCCTTTCATGTGTGTGTGGTGTCGTGTGGTGTGTCACGATCCTGTCAGGGGTGTGTGTGGTCTCACAGTGTGTCAGGACCCTGTCAGGGGTGTGTGGGGTCTCACAGTGTGTTAGGACCCTTGCAGGGGTGTGTGGGGTCTCACAGTGTGTTAGGACCCTGTCAGGGGTGTGTGGGGTCTCACAGTGTGTCAGAACCCTCTCAGATGTGTGTGGGATCGCAATGTGTGTCAGAACCCTGCCAGGGGTGTGTGGGGGGTATGTGGGATCGCAGTGTGAGTCAGGACCCTGTCAGGTGTGTGTGGCGTCCACAGTGGGTCAGGACGCTGTCAGTGGTGTGTGGGCTCTCACAGTGTGTTAAGACCCTGCCAGGGTTGTGTGGGGTTTCACAGTGTGTCAGGACACCGTGAGTGGTTTGTGGGGTTTCACGGTGTGTCAGGATCTGCTCGTGGGTGTGTGGGGTCTGACTGTGTGTCAGAACACTCTCAGATGTGTGTGGGATCGCAATGTGTGTCAGGACGCTGTCAGGAGTGTGTGGCGTCTCACAGTGCGTCATGTCCCTGTCAGGGTTGTGTGGGGTCTTACAGTGTGTCAGGACCCTTTTGGGGCCTGTGGGGTCTCACAGTGTGTCCGGACCCTGTTTGGTGTGTGTGGAGTCTCACAGTGCATCAGGTCCCTGTGGGGTCTCACAGTGTGTCAGGACCGTGTCAATAGTGTGTGGGGTCTCACAGTGTGTCAGGACCCTGTTAGGGGAGTGCGGGGTCTCACAGTGTGTCTGGACCCTGTCAGGTGTGTGTGGCGTCTCACAATGTGTCAGGACCCTTTTGGGACCTGTGGGGTCTCACAGTGTGTTAGGACCCTCTCAGGGTGTGTCGGATCTCACAGTCTCTCAGGACCCTATCCTGGGTGTGTGAGGTCTCACAATGTGTCAGGAACCTTTTGGGGTGTGTGGTGTCTGACAATGTGTCAGGACCCTTTTGGGGCCTGTGGGGTCTCACAGTGTGTCCGGACCCTGTCAGGGGTATGTAGGGTCTCGCTGTGTGTCAGCACCCTGTCAGGGGTGTGTAGGGTCTGACAGTGTGTCAGGGCCCTGTCAGGGGTGTGTGCAGTCTCAGTGTGACAGGACCGTTCCAGGGATGTGTGGGGTCTCACAGTGTGTCAGGACCCTTTCATGTGTGTGTGGTGTCGTGTGGTGCGTCACGATCCTATCAGGGGTGTGTGTGGTCTCACAGTGTGTCAGGACCCTGTCACTGGTTTGTGGGGTCTCACAGTGTGACAGGTCCCTGTTAGGGGTGTGTGGGGTCTCACAGTGTGTCAGAACCCTGCCTGGGTTGTTTGGGGTCTCACAGTGCGTCAGGACCCTGCCAGGGATGTGTGGGATCGCAGTGTGTGTCAGGACCCTGTCAGGTGTGTGTGGCGTCCACAGTGGGTCAGGTCGCTGTCAGGGGTGTGTGGGGTCCGATAGTGTTTCTGAACCCTGTCAGGCATGTGTGCCGTCTCACAATGTGTCAGGACCCTTTTGGGGCCTGTGGGGTTTCACAGTGTTTTAGGACCCTCTCAGGGGTGTGTCGGATCGCACAGTCTCTCAGGACCCTATCCTGGGTGTGTGGGGTCTCACAATGTGTCAGGAACATTCTGGGGTGTGTGGGTCTCACAATGTGTCAGGACCCTTTTGGGGTGTGTGGGGTTTCGCAGTGTGTCTGGACGCTGCCAGGGGTGTATGGGGTCTCACAGTATGTCAGAACCCTTTCAATATGTGTGGGATCGCAATGTGTGTCAGGTCGCTGTCAGGGGTGTGTTAGGTCTCACGGTGTGTCTGGACCCTCTCAGGTATGTGTGGGATCTTAATGCGTGTCAGGACCCAGTCAGTGGTGTGTGGGGTCTCACAGTGTGTTAGGACCCTGCCAGGGTTGTGTGGGGTTTCACAGTGTGTCAGGACACCGTGAGTGATTTGCGGGATTTTACAGTGTGTCAGGATCTGGTCGTGGGTGTGTGGGGTCTCACTGTGTGTCAGAACACTCTCAGATGTGTGTGGGATCGCAATGTGTGTCAGGACGCTGTCAGGAGTGTGTGGCGTCTCACAGTGCGTCAAGTCCCTGTCAGGGGTGTGTGGGGTCTTACAGTGTGTCAGGATCCTTTTGGGTCCTGTGCGGTCTCACAGTGTGTCAGTGTCCTGTCAGGTGTGTGTGGGGCGTCACAGCTTGTCCTGACCCTGTCAGGGGTGTGTGGGGTCTCACAGTGTGTCAGGACCCTGTCAGGGGTGTGTGGGGTCTCACAGTGTGTCAGGACCCTGTCACGGGTGTGTGGGGTCTCACAGTTTGTCAGGAACCTGTCAGGTGTGTTTGGGGTCTCACAGTGTGTCACGACACTGTCAGGGGTATGTCAGGTCTCACCGTGTGTCAAGATCCTTTCAAGGGTGTGGGGATCTCACAGAGTGCTTGGACCCTGTCAGGGGTGTGTGGCGTCTCATAGTGTGTCAGGGTCCTGTTAGGGGTGTGTGGGGTATCACAGTGTGTCAGTGTCCTGTTACAGGTGTGTGGGATCGCAATGTGTGTCAGGACCCTGTCAGGGGTGTGTGGGGTCTCACAGTGTGTCAGGTACCTGTCAAGGGTTTGTTTGGGTCTCACACTGTGTCAGGTCCCTGTCAGGGGTGTGTGGGGTCTCACACTGTGTCAGGTCCCTGTCAGGGGTGTGTAGGGTCTCGCTGTGTGTCAGGTCCCCGTCAGAGGTGTGTGGCGTCTGACAATGTGTCAGGGCTTTGTCAGGGGTGTGTGTGGTCTCACAGTGTATCAGGACCCTTTGATGTGTGCGTGGTGTCGTGTGGTGTGTCACGATACTGTCAGAGGTCTGTGTGGTCTCACAGTGTGTCAGGACCTTGTCAGGGGTGTGTGGGGTCTCACAGTGTGTCAGGAGCCGGGCAGGGGTTTGTGGGGTCTCACGTGTCAGGACCCTGCCTGGGTTGTGTGGGGTCTCACAGTGTGCCTGGACCCTGCCAGGTGTGTGTGGGGTCTCACTGGTTGTCTGGACACAGATGGGTGTGGGATCGCAATGTGTGTCAGGACCCTGTCAGGGGTTTGTGGCGTCTCACAGTGCGTCATGTCCCTGTCAGGGGTGTGTGGGGTCTCACAGTGTGTCAGGACCCTTCTGGGGTGTGTGGGGTCTCACAGCGTTTCTGAACCCTGTCAGGGGAGTGTGTGGTCTCACAGTGTGTCAGGACCCTTCTGGGGCCTGTGGGGTCTCACAGTGTGTCAGGGCCCTCTCAGGGCTGTGTCGGATCTCACAGTCTGTCAGGACCCTGTCCAGGGTGTGTGGGTCTCACAGTGTGTCAGGAACTTGGCTGTCAGGTGTGTGTGTGGTCTCACAGTGGGTCAGGACCCTGTCAGGGGTGTGTCGGGTCTCACAGTGCGTCAGGTCCCCGTCAGGGATGTGTGGGGTCTGACAGTGTGTCAGGGCCCAGTCAGGGGAGTGTGCAGTCTCACAGTGTGTCAGGACCGTTCCAGGGGTGTGTGGGGTCTCACAGTGTGTCAGGACCCTTTCATGTGTGTGTGGTGTCGTGTGGTGTGTCACGATCCTGTCAGGGGTGTGTGTGGTCTCACAGTGTGTCAGGACCCTGTCAGGGGTGTGTGGGGTCTCACAGTGTGTTAGGACCCTTGCAGGGGTGTGTGGGGTCTCACAGTGTGTTAGGACCCTGTCAGGGATGTGTGGGGTCTGACAGTGTGTCAGGGCCCAGTCAGGGGAGTGTGCAGTCTCACAGTGTGTCAGGACCGTTCCAGGGGTGTGTGGGGTCTCACAGTGTGTCAGGACCCTTTCATGTGTGTGTGGTGTCGTGTGGTGTGTCACGATCCTGTCAGGGGTGTGTGTGGTCTCACAGTGTGTCAGGACCCTGTCAGGGGTGTGTGGGGTCTCACAGTGTGTTAGGACCCTTGCAGGGGTGTGTGGGGTCTCACAGTGTGTTAGGACCCTGTCAGGGGTGTGTGGGGTCTCACAGTGTGTCAGAACCCTCTCAGATGTGTGTGGGATCGCAATGTGTGTCAGAACCCTGCCAGGGGTGTGTGGGGGGTATGTGGGATCGCAGTGTGAGTCAGGACCCTGTCAGGTGTGTGTGGCGTCCACAGTGGGTCAGGACGCTGTCAGTGGTGTGTGGGCTCTCACAGTGTGTTAAGACCCTGCCAGGGTTGTGTGGGGTTTCACAGTGTGTCAGGACACCGTGAGTGGTTTGTGGGGTTTCACGGTGTGTCAGGATCTGCTCGTGGGTGTGTGGGGTCTGACTGTGTGTCAGAACACTCTCAGATGTGTGTGGGATCGCAATGTGTGTCAGGACGCTGTCAGGAGTGTGTGGCGTCTCACAGTGCGTCATGTCCCTGTCAGGGTTGTGTGGGGTCTTACAGTGTGTCAGGACCCTTTTGGGGCCTGTGGGGTCTCACAGTGTGTCCGGACCCTGTTTGGTGTGTGTGGAGTCTCACAGTGCATCAGGTCCCTGTGGGGTCTCACAGCGTGTCAGGACCGTGTCAATAGTGTGTGGGGTCTCACAGTGTGTCAGGACCCTGTTAGGGGAGTGCGGGGTCTCACAGTGTGTCTGGACCCTGTCAGGTGTGTGTGGCGTCTCACAATGTGTCAGGACCCTTTTGGGACCTGTGGGGTCTCACAGTGTGTTAGGACCCTCTCAGGGTGTGTCGGATCTCACAGTCTCTCAGGACCCTATCCTGGGTGTGTGAGGTCTCACAATGTGTCAGGAACCTTTTGGGGTGTGTGGTGTCTGACAATGTGTCAGGACCCTTTTGGGGCCTGTGGGGTCTCACAGTGTGTCCGGACCCTGTCAGGGGTATGTAGGGTCTCGCTGTGTGTCAGCACCCTGTCAGGGGTGTGTAGGGTCTGACAGTGTGTCAGGGCCCTGTCAGGGGTGTGTGCAGTCTCAGTGTGACAGGACCGTTCCAGGGATGTGTGGGGTCTCACAGTGTGTCAGGACCCTTTCATGTGTGTGTGGTGTCGTGTGGTGCGTCACGATCCTATCAGGGGTGTGTGTGGTCTCACAGTGTGTCAGGACCCTGTCACTGGTTTGTGGGGTCTCACAGTGTGACAGGTCCCTGTTAGGGGTGTGTGGGGTCTCACAGTGTGTCAGAACCCTGCCTGGGTTGTTTGGGGTCTCACAGTGCGTCAGGACCCTGCCAGGGATGTGTGGGATCGCAGTGTGTGTCAGGACCCTGTCAGGTGTGTGTGGCGTCCACAGTGGGTCAGGTCGCTGTCAGGGGTGTGTGGGGTCCGATAGTGTTTCTGAACCCTGTCAGGCATGTGTGCCGTCTCACAATGTGTCAGGACCCTTTTGGGGCCTGTGGGGTTTCACAGTGTTTTAGGACCCTCTCAGGGGTGTGTCGGATCGCACAGTCTCTCAGGACCCTATCCTGGGTGTGTGGGGTCTCACAATGTGTCAGGAACATTCTGGGGTGTGTGGGTCTCACAATGTGTCAGGACCCTTTTGGGGTGTGTGGGGTTTCGCAGTGTGTCTGGACGCTGCCAGGGGTGTATGGGGTCTCACAGTATGTCAGAACCCTTTCAATATGTGTGGGATCGCAATGTGTGTCAGGTCGCTGTCAGGGGTGTGTTAGGTCTCACGGTGTGTCTGGACCCTCTCAGGTATGTGTGGGATCTTAATGCGTGTCAGGACCCAGTCAGTGGTGTGTGGGGTCTCACAGTGTGTTAGGACCCTGCCAGGGTTGTGTGGGGTTTCACAGTGTGTCAGGACACCGTGAGTGATTTGCGGGATTTTACAGTGTGTCAGGATCTGGTCGTGGGTGTGTGGGGTCTCACTGTGTGTCAGAACACTCTCAGATGTGTGTGGGATCGCAATGTGTGTCAGGACGCTGTCAGGAGTGTGTGGCGTCTCACAGTGCGTCAAGTCCCTGTCAGGGGTGTGTGGGGTCTTACAGTGTGTCAGGATCCTTTTGGGTCCTGTGCGGTCTCACAGTGTGTCAGTGTCCTGTCAGGTGTGTGTGGGGCGTCACAGCTTGTCCTGACCCTGTCAGGGGTGTGTGGGGTCTCACAGTGTGTCAGGACCCTGTCAGGGGTGTGTGGGGTCTCACAGTGTGTCAGGACCCTGTCACGGGTGTGTGGGGTCTCACAGTTTGTCAGGAACCTGTCAGGTGTGTTTGGGGTCTCACAGTGTGTCACGACACTGTCAGGGGTATGTCAGGTCTCACCGTGTGTCAAGATCCTTTCAAGGGTGTGGGGATCTCACAGAGTGCTTGGACCCTGTCAGGGGTGTGTGGCGTCTCATAGTGTGTCAGGGTCCTGTTAGGGGTGTGTGGGGTATCACAGTGTGTCAGTGTCCTGTTACAGGTGTGTGGGATCGCAATGTGTGTCAGGACCCTGTCAGGGGTGTGTGGGGTCTCACAGTGTGTCAGGTACCTGTCAAGGGTTTGTTTGGGTCTCACACTGTGTCAGGTCCCTGTCAGGGGTGTGTGGGGTCTCACACTGTGTCAGGTCCCTGTCAGGGGTGTGTAGGGTCTCGCTGTGTGTCAGGTCCCCGTCAGAGGTGTGTGGCGTCTGACAATGTGTCAGGGCTTTGTCAGGGGTGTGTGTGGTCTCACAGTGTATCAGGACCCTTTGATGTGTGCGTGGTGTCGTGTGGTGTGTCACGATACTGTCAGAGGTCTGTGTGGTCTCACAGTGTGTCAGGACCTTGTCAGGGGTGTGTGGGGTCTCACAGTGTGTCAGGAGCCGGGCAGGGGTTTGTGGGGTCTCACGTGTCAGGACCCTGCCTGGGTTGTGTGGGGTCTCACAGTGTGCCTGGACCCTGCCAGGTGTGTGTGGGGTCTCACTGGTTGTCTGGACACAGATGGGTGTGGGATCGCAATGTGTGTCAGGACCCTGTCAGGGGTTTGTGGCGTCTCACAGTGCGTCATGTCCCTGTCAGGGGTGTGTGGGGTCTCACAGTGTGTCAGGACCCTTCTGGGGTGTGTGGGGTCTCACAGCGTTTCTGAACCCTGTCAGGGGAGTGTGTGGTCTCACAGTGTGTCAGGACCCTTCTGGGGCCTGTGGGGTCTCACAGTGTGTCAGGGCCCTCTCAGGGCTGTGTCGGATCTCACAGTCTGTCAGGACCCTGTCCAGGGTGTGTGGGTCTCACAGTGTGTCAGGAACTTGGCTGTCAGGTGTGTGTGTGGTCTCACAGTGGGTCAGGACCCTGTCAGGGGTGTGTCGGGTCTCACAGTGCGTCAGGTCCCCGTCAGGGATGTGTGGGGTCTGACAGTGTGTCAGGGCCCAGTCAGGGGAGTGTGCAGTCTCACAGTGTGTCAGGACCATTCCAGGGGTGTGTGGGGTCTCACAGTGTGTCAGGACCCTTTCATGTGTGTGTGGTGTCGTGTGGTGTGTCACGATCCTGTCAGGGGTGTGTGTGGTCTCACAGTGTGTCAGGACCCTGTCAGGGGTGTGTGGGGTCTCACAGTGTGTTAGGACCCTTGCAGGGGTGTGTGGGGTCTCACAGTGTGTTAGGACCCTGTCAGGGGTGTGTGGGGTCTCACAGTGTGTCAGAACCCTCTCAGATGTGTGTGGGATCGCAATGTGTGTCAGAACCCTGCCAGGGGTGTGTGGGGGGTATGTGGGATCGCAGTGTGAGTCAGGACCCTGTCAGGTGTGTGTGGCGTCCACAGTGGGTCAGGACGCTGTCAGTGGTGTGTGGGCTCTCACAGTGTGTTAAGACCCTGCCAGGGTTGTGTGGGGTTTCACAGTGTGTCAGGACACCGTGAGTGGTTTGTGGGGTTTCACGGTGTGTCAGGATCTGCTCGTGGGTGTGTGGGGTCTGACTGTGTGTCAGAACACTCTCAGATGTGTGTGGGATCGCAATGTGTGTCAGGACGCTGTCAGGAGTGTGTGGCGTCTCACAGTGCGTCATGTCCCTGTCAGGGTTGTGTGGGGTCTTACAGTGTGTCAGGACCCTTTTGGGGCCTGTGGGGTCTCACAGTGTGTCCGGACCCTGTTTGGTGTGTGTGGAGTCTCACAGTGCATCAGGTCCCTGTGGGGTCTCACAGTGTGTCAGGACCGTGTCAATAGTGTGTGGGGTCTCACAGTGTGTCAGGACCCTGTTAGGGGAGTGCGGGGTCTCACAGTGTGTCTGGACCCTGTCAGGTGTGTGTGGCGTCTCACAATGTGTCAGGACCCTTTTGGGACCTGTGGGGTCTCACAGTGTGTTAGGACCCTCTCAGGGTGTGTCGGATCTCACAGTCTCTCAGGACCCTATCCTGGGTGTGTGAGGTCTCACAATGTGTCAGGAACCTTTTGGGGTGTGTGGTGTCTGACAATGTGTCAGGACCCTTTTGGGGCCTGTGGGGTCTCACAGTGTGTCCGGACCCTGTCAGGGGTATGTAGGGTCTCGCTGTGTTTCAGCACCCTGTCAGGGGTGTGTAGGGTCTGACAGTGTGTCAGGGCCCTGTCAGGGGTGTGTGCAGTCTCAGTGTGACAGGACCGTTCCAGGGATGTGTGGGGTCTCACAGTGTGTCAGGACCGTTCCAGGGATGTGTGGGGTCTCACAGTGTGTCAGGACCCTTTCATGTGTGTGTGGTGTCGTGTGGTGCGTCACGATCCTATCAGGGGTGTGTGTGGTCTCACAGTGTGTCAGGACCCTGTCACTGGTTTGTGGGGTCTCACAGTGTGACAGGTCCCTGTTAGGGGTGTGTGGGGTCTCACAGTGTGTCAGAACCCTGCCTGGGTTGTTTGGGGTCTCACAGTGCGTCAGGACCCTGCCAGGGATGTGTGGGATCGCAGTGTGTGTCAGGACCCTGTCAGGTGTGTGTGGCGTCCACAGTGGGTCAGGTCGCTGTCAGGGGTGTGTGGGGTCCGATAGTGTTTCTGAACCCTGTCAGGCATGTGTGCCGTCTCACAATGTGTCAGGACCCTTTTGGGGCCTGTGGGGTTTCACAGTGTTTTAGGACCCTCTCAGGGGTGTGTCGGATCGCACAGTCTCTCAGGACCCTATCCTGGGTGTGTGGGGTCTCACAATGTGTCAGGAACATTCTGGGGTGTGTGGGTCTCACAATGTGTCAGGACCCTTTTGGGGTGTGTGGGGTTTCGCAGTGTGTCTGGACGCTGCCAGGGGTGTATGGGGTCTCACAGTATGTCAGAACCCTTTCAATATGTGTGGGATCGCAATGTGTGTCAGGTCGCTGTCAGGGGTGTGTTAGGTCTCACGGTGTGTCTGGACCCTCTCAGGTATGTGTGGGATCTTAATGCGTGTCAGGACCCAGTCAGTGGTGTGTGGGGTCTCACAGTGTGTTAGGACCCTGCCAGGGTTGTGTGGGGTTTCACAGTGTGTCAGGACACCGTGAGTGATTTGCGGGATTTTACAGTGTGTCAGGATCTGGTCGTGGGTGTGTGGGGTCTCACTGTGTGTCAGAACACTCTCAGATGTGTGTGGGATCGCAATGTGTGTCAGGACGCTGTCAGGAGTGTGTGGCGTCTCACAGTGCGTCAAGTCCCTGTCAGGGGTGTGTGGGGTCTTACAGTGTGTCAGGATCCTTTTGGGTCCTGTGCGGTCTCACAGTGCGTCAGGACTCTCTCAGGGGTGTGTCGGATCTCACAGTCTGTCAGGACACTATCTAGGGTGTGTGGGGTCTCACAGTTGTCCGGACCCTGTCTGGTGTGTGTGGAGTCTCACAGTGCGTCAGGTCCCTGTGGGGTCTCACAGTGTGTCAGGACCGTGTCAATAGTGTGTGGGGTCTCACAGAGTGTCACGACCCTGTTAGGGGAGTGCGGGGTCTCACAGTGTGTCTGGACCCTGTCAGGTATGTGTGGCATCTCACAATGTGTCAGGACCCTTTTGGGGCCTGTGGGGTCCCACAGTGTGTTAGGACCCTCTCAGGGGTGTGTCGGATCTCACAGTCTCTCAGGACCCTATCCTGGGTGTGTGGGGTCTCACAATGTGTCAGGATCCTTTTGGGGTGTGTGGCGTCTCACAGTGTGTCAGGACCCTTTTGGGGCCTGTGGGGTCTCACAGTGTGTCAGGACCATGTCAGGAGTGTGTGGGATCCCAGAGTGTGTCCGGACCCTGTCAGGGGTGTGTAGGGTCTCGCTGTGTGTCAGCACCCTGTCAGGGGTGTGTGGGGTCTCACAGTGTGTCAGGTCACCGTCAGAGGTGTGAGTGGTCTGACAGTGTGTCAGGGCCCAGTCAGGGGTGTGTGGGGTCTCACAGTGTGTCAGGACCGTTCCAGGGTTGTGTGGGGTTTCACAGTGTGTCAGGACACGGTGAGTGGTTTGTGGGGTTTCACACTGTGTCAGGATCTGGTCGTGGGTGTGTGGGGTCTCACTGTGTGTCAGAACACTCTCAGATGTGTGTGGGATCGCAATGTGTGTCAGGATGCTGTCAGGAGTGTGTGGCGTCTCACAGTGCGTCAAGTCCCTGCCAGGAGTGTGTGGGGTCTTACAGTGTGTCAGGATCCTTTTGGGGCCTGTGGGGTCTCACAGTGTGTCCGGACCCTGTCTGGTGTGTGCGGTCTCACAGTGTGTCAGGACCCTTTTGGGGCCTGTGGGGTCTCACAGTGCGTCAGGACCCTGCCAGGGATGTGTGGGATCGCAATGTGTGTCAGGACCCTGTCAGGTGTGTGTGGCATCCGCAGTGGGTCAGGTCGCTGGCAGGGGTGTGTGGGGTCCGACAGTGTTTCTGAACCCTGTCAGGCATGTGTGCCGTCTCACAATGTGTCAGGACCCTTTTGGGGCCTGTGGGGTTTCACAGTGTTTTAGGACCCTCTCAGGGGTGTGTCGGATCTCACAGTCTCCCAGGACCCTATCCTGGGTGTGTGGGGTCTCACAATGTGTCAGGAACATTCTGGGGTGTGTGGGGTCTCACAATGTGTCAGGACCCTTTTGGGGTGTGTGGGGTCTCGCAGTGTGTCTGGACGCTGCCAGGGGTGTATGGGGTCTCACAGTATGTCAGAACCCTTTCAATGTGTGTGGGATCGCAATGTGTGTCAGGTCGCTGTCAGGGGTGTGTTAGGTCTCACGGTGTGTCTGGACCCTCTCAGGTATGTGTGGGATCTTAATGCGTGTCAGGACCCAGTCAGTGGTGTGTGGGGTCTCACAGTGTGTCAGGACACCGTGAGTGGTTTGCGGGGTTTTACAGTGTGTCAGGATCTGGTCGTGGGTGTGTGGGGTCTCACTGTGTGTCAGAACACTCTCAGATGTGTGTGGGATCGCAATGTGTGTCAGGACGCAGTCAGGAGTGTGTGGCGTCTCACAGTGCGTCAAGTCCCTGTCAGGGGTGTGTGGGGTGTTACAGTGTGTCAGGATCCTTTTGGGTCTTGTGCGGTCTCACAGTGCGTCAGGACTCTCTCAGGGGTGTGTCGGATCTCACAGTCTGTCAGGACACTATCTAGGGTGTGTGGGGTCTCACAGTTATCCGGACCCTGTCTGGTGTGTGTGGAGTCTCACAGTGCGTCAGGTCTCTGTGGGGTCTCACAGTGTGTCAGGACCGTGTCAATACTGTGTGGGGTCTCACAGAGTGTCACGACCCTGTTAGGGGAGTGCGGGGTCTCACAGTGTGTCTGGACCCTGTCAGGTATGTGTGGCATCTCACAATGTGTCAGGACCCTTTTGGGGCCTGTGGGGTCCCACAGTGTGTTAGGACCCTCTCTGGGGTGTGTCGGATCTCACAGTCTCTCAGGACCCTATCCTGGGTGTGTGGGGTCTCACAATGTGTCAGGATCCTTTTGGGGTGTGTGGCATCTCACAGTGTGTCAGGACCCTTTTGGGGCCTGTGGGGTCTCACAGTGTGTCAGGACCATGTCAGGAGTGTGTGGGATCCCACAGTGTGTCCCGACCCTGTCAGGGTTGTGTCGGGTCTCGCTGTGTATCAGCACCCTGTCAGGGGTGTGTGGGGTCTCACAGTGTGTCAGGTCACCGTCAGAGGTGTGAGTGGTCTGACAGTGTGTCAGGGCCCAGTCAGGGGTGTGTGCAGTCTCACAGTGTGTCAGGACCGTTCCAGGGGTGTGTGGGGTCTCACAGTGTGTCAGGACCCTTTCATGTGTGTGTGGTGTCGTGTAGTGTGTCACGATCCTATCAGGGGTGTGTGTGGTCTCATAGTGTGTCAGGACCCTTCAGTGGTTTGTGGGGTCTCACAGTGTGACAGGTCCCTGTTAGTGGTGTGTGGGGTCTCACAGTGTGTCAGCACCCTGCCTGGGTTGTTTGGGGTCTCACAGTGTGTCAGGACCCTGTCATGGTTGTTTGAGGTCTCACAGTGTGTCAGGATCCTGTCGGGGGTGTGTGGGGTCTCACAGTGTGTCAGAACCCTCTCAGATGTGTGTGGGATCACAATTTGTGTCTGGACCCTGTCAGTGGTGTGTGCGGTCTCGTAGTGTGTCAGGTCCCTATCCAGGGTGTGTGGGGTCTCACAGTGCGTCAGGAACCTTTTGGGGTTTGTGGTGTCTCACAATGTGTCAGGACCCTTTTGGTGTGTATGAGGTCTTACAGTGTGTCTGGACGCTGCCAGGGGTGTGTTAGGTCTGACGGTGTGTCTGGACCCTCTCAGGCGTGTGTGGGATCTTAATGCGTGTCAGAACGCTGTCAGTGGTGTGTGGGGTCTCACAGTGTGTTAGGACCCTGCCAGGGTTGTGTGGGGTTTCACAGTGTGTCAGGACACGGTGAGTGGTTTGTGGGGTTTCACACTGTGTCAGGATCTGGTCGTGGGTGTGTGGGGTCTCACTGTGTGTCAGAACACTCTCAGATGTGTGTGGGATCGCAATGTGTGTCAGGATGCTGTCAGGAGTGTGTGGCGTCTCACAGTGCATCAAGTCCCTGCCAGGAGTGTGTGGGGTCTTACAGTGTGTCAGGATCCTTTTGGGGCCTGTGGGGTCTCACAGTGTGTCCGGACCCTGTCTGGTGTGTGCGGTCTCACAGTCTGTCAGGACCCTTTTGGGGCCTGTGGGGTCTCACAGTGTGTCAGGACTCTCTCAGGGGTGTGTCGGATCTTACAGTCTGTCAGGACCCTATCCATGGTGTGTGGGGTCTCACAGTGTGTCAGGACCCCTCAGGTGTGAGTGGGGTCCCACAGTGTTTCTGAACCCTGTCAGGCGTGTGTGCCGTTTCACAATTTGTCAGGACCCATTTGGGGCCTGTGGGGTCTCACAGTGCGTCAGGACCCTGCCAGGGTTGTGTGGGATCGCAAAGTGCATCAGGACCCTGCCAGGGGTGTGTGGGATCGCAATGTGTGTCAGGACCCTGTCAGGTGTGTGTGTGTGTGGCGTCCACCGTGGGTCAGGGCGCTGTCAGGAGTGTGTGGGGTCCCACAGTGCTTCAGAACCCTGTAAGGCGTGTATGCCGTCTCACAATCTGTCAGGACCCTTTTGGGGCCTGTGGGGTCTCACAGTGTGTTAGGACCCTCTCAGGGGTGTGTCGGATCTCACAGTCTCTCAGGACTCTATCCTGGGTGTGTGGGGTATCACAATGTGTCAGGAACCTTTTGGGGTGTGTGGTGTCTCACAATGTGTCAGGACCCTGTTGGGATGTGTGGGGTCTCACAGTGTGTCAGGTCCCTGTGGAGTCTCACAGTGTGTCAGGACCGTGTCAATAGTGTGTGGGGTCTCACAGTGTGTCAGGACCCTTTTGGGGCCTGTGGGGTCTCACAGTGTGTTAGGACCCTCTCAGGGGTGTGTCGGATCTCACAGTCTCCCAGGACCCTATCCTGGGTGTGTGGGGTCTCACAATGTGTCAGGATCCTTTTGGGGTGTGTGGCGTCTCACAGTGTGTCAGGACCCTTTTGGGGCCTGTGGGGTCTCACAGTGTGTCAGGACCATGTCAGGAGTGTGTGGGATCCCACAGTGTGTCAGGACCCTGTCAGGGGTGTGTAGGGTCTCGCTGTGTGTCAGCACTCTGTCAGGTGTGTGTAGGGTCTCACAGTGTGTCAGGTCCTGTCAGGGGTGTGTGGTGTCTCACAGTGTGTCAGGTCCGTGTGGCGTCTTCCAGTGTGTCAGGACCCTGTCAGGTGTGCGTGCCGTCTCACAGTGTGTCAGAACCCTGTCAGGTGTGTGGGGGGTCTCACAGTGTGTCAGAACCCTGTCAGTAGTGTGTGGGGTCTGACAATGTGACAGGACATTGTCAGGGGTGTGTGGAGTCTCACAGTGTGCCAGGACCCTGTGAGCGGTGTGTGTGTATCACAGTTTGTCAGGACCCTGTCAGGGTGTTCGGGGTCTCACAGTGTTTCTGTACCCTGTCAGGGGTGTCTGGGGTCTCACAGTGTGTCAGTGTCCTGTCAGGTGTGTGTGGGGTCTCACAGTGTGTCAGTGTCCTGTCAGGTGTGTGTGGAGTCTCACAGTGTGTCAGTGTCCTGTCAGGTGTGTGTGGGGCGTCACAGCTTGTCCTGACCCTGTCAGGGGAGTGTGGGGTCTCACAGTGTGTCAGGACCCTGTCACGGGTGTGTGGGGTCTCACAGTTTGTCAGGAACCTGTCAGGTGTGTTTGGGGTCTCACAGTGTGTCACGACACCGTCAGGGGTATGTCAGGTCTCACCGTGTGTCAAGATCCTTTCAAGGGTGTGGGGATCTCACAGAGTGCTTGGACCCTGTCAGGGGTGTGTGGGGTCTCACAGTGTGTTAGGAACCTGTCAGGGGTATGTGGGGTCTCACAGTGTGTCAGGATCCTGTCAGGGGTGTGTGGGGTCTCACAGTGTGTCAGGGTCCTGTAAGGGGTGTGTGGGGTCTCACAGTGTATCAGGGTCCTGTAAGGGGTGTGTGGGGTCTCACAGAGTGTCATCAGTGTGAAAGTAAGCATGCAAGTACAGCAGGCAGCGAAGAAAGCTAATGGCATGCTGGCCTTCATAACAAGGGGAATTGAGTACAAGAGCAAAAAGGTCCTTCTGCAGCTGTACAGGGCCCTGGTGAGACCACACCTGGAGTACTGTGTGCAATTTTTGTCTCCAAATTTGAGTAAGGACATTCTTGCTATTGAGGGAGTGCAGCGTAGGTTCACAAGGTTAATTCCCGGGATGGCGGGACTGTCATATGTCGAAAGATTGGAGTGACTGGGCTTGTATACTCTGGAATTTAGAAGCCTGAGAGGGGATCTTATTGAAACATATAAGATTATTAAGGGATTGAACATGCTGGAGGCAGGAAGCATGTTCCCGCTGATGGGTGAGTCCGGAACCAAAGGCCACAGTTTAAGAATAAAGGGTAGGCCATTTAGAATGGAGTTGAGGAAAAACTTTTTCACTCAGAGAGTGGTGGATATATTGAATGCTCTGCCCCAGAAGGCAGTGGAGGCCAAGTCTCTGGATGTTTTTTAGAAAGAGATGGATAGAGCTCTTAAAGATAGTGGAATCAAAGGTTATGGGGATAAGGCAGGAACTGGATACTGATTGTGGATGATCAGTCATGATCACAGTGAATGGCGGTTCAGGCTCGAAGGGTCGAATGGCCTACTCCTACACCTATTGTCTCTTGTCTATTTTCTATAGGACCCTGTCCGGGGTATGTTGCGTCTCACAGTGTGTCAGGACCATATCAGGAGTGTGTGGGATCTCGCTGTGTGTCAGCACCCTGTCAGAGGGGTGAAGGGTCTTACAGTGTGTCAGGACCCTGTCAGGGGTGTGTGGGGTCTCACAGTGTGTCAGGAGCCGGCCAGGGGTGTGTGGGGTCTCACAGTGTGCCAGGTCTCCCTCAGGGATGTGTGGTGTCTCACAGTGTGTCAGGACCCTGTCAGTGGTGTTTGAGTTATCACAATGTGTCAGGACCCTGTCAGGTGTGTGTGGGATCTCACTGTGTGTCAGCACCCTTTCAGAGGGGTGTAGGGTCTCACAGTGCATCAGGACCCTGTCAGGGGTGTGTTGGGTCTCACAGTGTGTCAGGACCCTGGCAGGGGTGTGTGGGGTCTCACAGTGTGTCAGGAGCCGGCCAGGGGTGTTTGAGGTATCACGATGTGTCTGGACCCTTTTGGGAGTGTGTGGGGTCTCACAGTGTGTGAGGACCGAGTCCAGGTTGTGTGGGGTCTTACAGTGTGTCCGGACCCTGCCAGTGGTGTGTCGGGTCTCACAGTGTGTCAGGACCCTCTCAGGTTTGTGTCCGGTCTCACAGTGTGTCAGGAGCCGGCCAGGGGTGTGTGGGGTCTGACAGCGTGACAGGATGTTGTCAGGGGTGCGTAGGTCTCAGAGTGTCTCAGGACACTATCAGGGGTCTGTGCGGTCTCACAGTGTGTCAAGATCTTGGCGATCTGGAAGGAATCTAGAGCAGCTGGATGACCTTCGATTCATAAGGGAGAATGAGGCAGTCATAGATGAGAGCTTCAGGGAGGTGGTCACACCAAGGCTGTCGGAAGCAGGTCGTTGGGTGACGGTCAGAGGGGGGAAAGTGAAGGTGAGCAGACAGGCAGTGCAGAGCACCCCTGTGGCCATTTCCCTCAATAATATGTTCACCATTCTGGATACTGTTGGTGGGGACAACCGACCGGGTGTGAGCCACGGTGGCAGGGCCTCTGGCACTGAGTCTGACCCTGTGGTGCAGAAGGGTGGGACGGAGAAGAGGAGAGCTGTCGTCATTGGAGACTCTATAGTCAGGGGAGCAGACAGGAGATTTTGTGGACGTGAGAAGGACAGCCGCATGGTTTGTAGTCTCCCGGGTGCCAGGGTCCAGGATGTCTCTGACCGGGTGCACGACATCCTGGTATGAGAGGGAAAGCAACCAGAAGTCGTGGTACATGTTGGCACCAACAACATAGGCAGGAAGAGGGATGAGGTCCTGAAGTGTGAGTTTCGGGAACTAGGCAGAAGGCTAAAGAGCAGGACCTCAAGGGTGGCGTTCTCAGGATTGCTGCCAGTGCTACGTGACAGTGATGGTAAGAATTGGAGGAGATGGCAGTTGAATGCGTGGCTGAGGAGTTGGTGCAGGGAGCAGGGGGTTTGGATCATTGGGATCTCTTCTGGGGTATTCTTCACTTATGTGAAGAACAAAAGGATGACAGGAGTGAAGGTAGGTCCATTTAGATAAAGGTGGGAAGATGTGCCTGAAAGCTGTGGAAGTGAGTGAGGTGCTCAATGAATACTTCTCTGCAGTTTTCACCAATGAGAGAGAACTTGATGATGGTGAGGACAATATGAGTTAGGTTGATGTTCTGGAGCATGTTGATATTAAGGGAGAGGAGGAGTTGGAGTTGTTAAAATACATTAGGATGGATAAGTCCCTTGGGCTAGACAGAATATTCCGCAGGCTTCTCCATTAGGTGGGGGAAGAGATTGCTGAGCCTCTGGCTAGGATCTTTATGTCCTCGTTGTCCACAGGAATGGTACCAGAGGACTGGAGGGAGGCGAATGTTGTCCCTTTGTTCAAAAAAGGTAGTAGGGATAGTCCGGGTAATTATAGACCAATGAGCCTTACGTCTGTGGTGGGAAAGCTGTTGGAAAAGATTCTTAGAGATAGTATTTATGGGCATTTAGAGAATCATGGTCTGATCAGGGACAGTCACCATGGCTTTGTGAAGGGCAGATCGTGTCTAACAAGCCTGATAGAGTTCTTTGAGGAGGTGACCAGGCACATAGATGAGGGTAGTGCAGTGGATGTGATCTACATGGATTTTAGTAAGGCATTTGACAAGGTTCCACACAGTAGGCTTATTCAGAAAGTCTGAAGGCATGGGATCCAGGGAAGTTTGGCCAGGTGGATTCAGAATTGGATTGCCTGCAGAAGGCAGAGAGTGGTGGTGGAGGGAGTGCATTCAGATTGGAGGGTTGTGATTAGTGGTGCCCCACAAGGATCTGCTCTGGGACCTCTAATTTTCATGATTTTTATTAACGACCTGGAGGTGGGGGTAGAAGGGTGGGTTGGCAAGTTTACAGATGACACAAAGGTTGGTGGTGTTGTAGATAGTGTAGAGGACTGTCGAAGATTGCAGAGAGATATTGATTTTTATGCATAAATGGGCTGAGAAGTGGCAGATGGAGTTCAACCCGGAGAAGTGTGAGGTGGTACACTTTGGAAGGACAAACTCCAAGACAGAATACAAAGTAAATGGCAGGATACTTGGTAGTGTGGAGGAGCAGAGGGATCTGGGGTACATGTCCACAGATCCCTGAAAGTTGCCTCACAGGTAGATAGGCTTATGGGTTGTTGGCTTTCATAAGTCGAGGGATAATGTCTAAGAGTCGCAATGTAATGATACAGCTCTATAAAACTCTGGTTAGGCCACACTTGGAGTACTGTGTCCAGTTCTGGTCGCTTCACTCTAGGAAGGATGTGGAAGCATTGGAAAGGGTACAGAGGAGATTTACCAGGATGCTGCCTGGTTTAGAGATTATGGATTATGATTAGAGATTAAGGGAGCTAGGGCTTTACTCTTTGGAGAGGAGGAGGATGAGAAGAGACATGATAGAGGTGTATAAGATATTAAGAAGAATAGATACAGTGGACAGCCAGTGCCTCTAAACATCTGGAGAAGAGTGATGCTTATGTGAGAATGCTGTTCTCGGACTACAGTTCAGTATTCAACACCATCATTCCCTCCAGGCTTGACAAGAAGCTCAGAGACCTCGGCCTTGACCCTGCCTTGTGCAGCTTGATCGTGGAATTCCTGTCAGATTGCCAGCAGACGGTAAGAGTGGGCTCCCTCACCTCTGCCCCTCCGACACTCGATGTAGGTGCCCCTCAGGGCTGTGTCCTAAGCTCCCTCCTTTACTCTCTGTATACACATGACTGTGTCGCCACCCACAGCTCCAATCTGCTAATTAAATTTGCTGACGATACTATATGGATTGGCCAAATCTCAAATAATAACGAGGTAGCCTACATAGAAGTCATCACCCTGACACAGTGGTGTCAGGAGAACAACTTCTCCCTCAATGTCGCAAAAGCAAAGGAGCTGGTCGCAATGTCGCAAGAACAAGAGGAATGGAGACAGGCTAACCTCTATTGACATCAATGGATCTGGGGCTGAGAGGGTGAACAGCTTTAATTTCCTTGGCATTCACGTCACTGAGGATCTCACATGGTCTGTGCACACCGGCTGTGTGGTGAAAAAGGCACAACAGCATCTCTTTCACCTCAGATGGTAGAGGAAGTTTGGGATGGGCCCCCAAATGCTAACGATTTTCTACAGGGGCACAGTTGAGAGCACCCTGACTGGCTGCATCACTACATGGAATGGGAACTGTACTTCTCTTAATCACAGGAACCAGCAGAGAGTGGTGTGGACAGCCCAGCTCATCTGTAGATGTGAACTTCCCACTATTCAGAGCATTTACAAAGATGGGTGTGTAAAAAGGCCCGAAGGATCATTCAAGACCCAAGTCTCACCAAACACCGACTATGCCAGCTGCTACTATCCGGGAAACGGTACCACAGCATAAAAGCCAGGACCAACAGGCTCCGGGACAGCTTCTTCCACCAGGACATCAGACTGATTAATTCACGTTGATACAAATCTATTTCTACAATTGTACACATATATACACGCTCACCGCACACACTTTACTGTAATTGTGCTGCTGGTGCAGAAAAACAGTTTACACGACATGTGTCTGTGATATTAACCCTGATTCTGAGAATTTTTATCTGGCTGTTGTCTCATTTTTTTAGATCTGTTATTCACCATACTCATACTGTCCTCATTCATATCAATCTAAGTGTGATCCAGTGCACATGGCGTTTTCTAGAAACTGTCATTTAAGTTCTTATTTTTCTTGGCATATTTTCCAGATCTGTTTCAGACCAGGATATTATACCAAAATTATACGTCAATATGGGCATAGTGAGTGTATACTACCTTTGTTATATTTTTACTGTTCAGCTCTGTTTGGCAGATTTTCTTGATCCTTGATGTAAATTCAGATTTTCTTCAGCCTTGAAGTAAATTTTGTTGGAAGGTTTTCCTTTATCACACGATTATCTATTTTCTTTGCTTATTGATATCCTAAGTATATGTTTCATATTCTGTTGTATTGTCCCCTGATGCTCTGTTTGATATTCTACTGGCTCTATTGCACCTTTCTTTATGTTTCATGTTCTGTACTTTTCTAGTCTAAAGTTCATGCTTATATCTTTAGAAGTTAGTTCCATTATTTGAAATATTTGTTTTAGCTTTGCTGATGCAAGAGCAAGTAATTTCAAATCATCAATGTATAGCTGTGCAAACGTATAATTCGTATTTTTACCTGATTTGATACCTGATTTTTGTCCGTTTCAGTAAATTATGAGCAGGTTTAAAGCCAAACAGAACCATACTGGCCTTAGTGAGTCGCTCTGGAAAATCCCTCAATTTTGATAATGGTGGTTGTCCCTTTGTGGTTGTTAATAGGACGATTATTTTATGCCAATGATTCATCAGATGTTGTAGAAATTTCACAAGTATTGGATGAATTTTATATCTATTTGGAACTTCTCTTAACCATGTGAGGGAGAGAATCAAATGTTTTTTGATAGACAATATTACACTGAAAGATTTCTGCTTTCCACAGGTTTTGAAATAGAATTACATAATCTGTTATCTGTTGTTCATAACCGAACGGTATTTTTTCTGCTGTCCTGTGAGTATATTGTGGTTATCTAAGTGAGTTGTTATTAGTTACCGGATGCACGATGCTACAATTATATAATTGTCTTAATATTATTAAGAGCCAATAATAACATAGTAGGTGACCATTCAGTAGTCTTATAAATGCAGTATTGAAGCTGTCCCTGAGGCTGGTGGTACACACCTTCAGTCTTTATATCTTCTGCCCCATGGCTGTATGAAAGAGAGAATGTTTGAGGTGGTTTGGGGTTCAGCAGAGCCAAGAAGGGCCAAAAGACCTGTTTCTGTGCTGTAGTTTTTTTTATGGTTTCTATGGTTTCTAAACAACATCCATGTGTAACTTCATCCATCACCTTTGTCACATCCTGCAGGAACTCAATCAAGTTGTCAAGACGCAAATCCCATCCAAAGCTTTTAATGATTATGGACCTGTATTCCCAGATCACTTTGCTCTACCGCACTCCTCAGTGCCCTACTGGTAACTGTATAAGACCGGCCCTGCTTGGTCTTTCCAAAGTGCAACACGTCACGCTTGTCTGCAATCTGCCCAATTTATTCTTAAATGTTAAAAAAGAACCCGCATTTACCACCTCGTCTGGCAGCTCATTCCACACTCCCGCCACTCTGTGTGAAGAAGCCCCCACTAATTTTCCCTTTAAACGTTTCCCCCCTCACCCTTAACCCATCTCCTCTGGTTTTGTTCTCTCCTTGCCTTGGTGGAAAAAGCCTGCTTGCATTCACTCTATCTATACCCATCATAATTTTATATACCTCTATCAAATCTCCCCTCATTCTTCTATGCTCCAGGGAATAAAGTCCTAACCTATTCAACCTTTCTCTGTAACTGAGTTTCTCAAGGCCCAGCAACATCCTTGTAAACCTTCTCTGCACTCTTTCGACCTTATTAATATCCTTCCTGTAATTTGTTGACCAAAACTGAACACAACGCTCGAGATTCGGCCTCACCAATGCCTTATACAACCTCATCATAAAATTCAGCTCTTATATTCAATACTTTGATTAATAAAGGCCAATATACCAAAAGCTCTCTTTACGACCTTATCTACCTGTGACGCCACTTTTAGAGAATTTTGTATCTGTATTCCCAGATACCTGTTCTACTGCACTCCTCAGTGCCTTACCATTTACCCTGTATGTTCTATCTTGGTTTGTCCTTCCAAAGTGCAATACCTCACACTTGTCTGTATTAAACTCCATCTGCCATTTTTCAGCCCATTTTTCCAGCTGGTCCAAGTCCCTCTGCAAGCCTTGAAAACCTTTCTCACTGTCCACTACACCTCCAATATTTGTATCATCAGCAAATTTGCTGATCCAATTTACGACATTATCATCCAGATCATTGATAGAGATGACAAATAACAATGGACCCAGCACTGATCCCTGTGGCACACCACTAGTCACAGGTCTACTTGTATATTGGTAGAGTCTTTGACAAGGTCCCACATGGGAGGCTCATACAGAAAATTAATATGCTTGGGAACTGTGCGGAATTATCCTCGCTGGCGGGGATGCACATTGGGAGAAACATCTTAGCTGGCGGGCGGTGAATCTGTGAAATTATTGTCATAGACTGCTGAGGAAGAC
Organism: Mobula birostris; assembly: GCF_030028105.1. Lineage (NCBI taxonomy): Eukaryota > Metazoa > Chordata > Chondrichthyes > Myliobatiformes > Myliobatidae > Mobula > Mobula birostris. Next base: position 17,311,354 of record NC_092382.1, read on the forward strand.
ACGTCATTGGATATAGTTAAAATGCAGGTTGATATGTTCCTGATTAGGAAGAGCGTCAACATTTACAGAAGGCGGGATAATGGGGTTGAGAGGATTTGCGTAGCAAAATCACTGAGCCGATTGGCTTAATTCTGCTCCTAAGTCTTATGATTTTAGGGTGCATCTGGAGTATTGTATTCACTTCTGATTGTCCAGCTTTTAGAAGGATTGGAGAGGGTGCAGAACAGGTTTATCAGGGTGTTGCCTGGATTCGGTGGCATGTGCTACAAGTGGAGGTTTGATAAACTTGGTTTGTTTACTCTGGAGTTAGAATAGAGATCTGACAGAGGTACACAAGTTTGAGAGATAAGATTTGGGTCGACAGCCTGTATTTTGTTTGTTATTTTTTTACATAAGACTGGTGTCTAATATCAGAGGGCATTTGGTTAAGATGAGATGTGGGAAATTTACAGCAATTGTGAGTGTTTTTTTTTCATAGAGTTCTGGTACCTGGAATTTACTACCTGAGTCATGTTGAAGGCAACTATGTTAGATATACATGAATGTACAGCAAATGCAAGCATATGGTCAATAATATAAGAAAGGATACCAAAGTATTTTTTTAAAACTTTCCCAGATATATAAAGAGTAAAAAAACAGGAGAGGTTCGATATTGGACCGCTGAAAAATGATGTTGTAGCTGCAGTAACGGGTGAAAAGGAAATACCAGACAAACTCTATAGAAGTCACTAGCGGAATTACAAAAAGTAATGAACACCAGTGAACAGAATTGTGTGTTGTGCTATTACAAAGGAAAAGGGGCTTGGAAGATGAAAGGTCTGAAGATAGAAGAGTCACCTGGACTGGGTCGTACAGTGTATCAGGAGCCTGCCTGGGGTGTGTGGGCATTCCCAGAGCGTTAGGACCTGGAGTGAAGGCTTCAGCAGAACCAACAGATGGATTAATGGAAAAATAAAATGTAGAATATTCAGGCTGCAAAGAGAAATACTTTGAATTGTTACTTCAATCCAGAGATCAGCGAATGGCTAATGGTGAATTTTGATTCCCAGGTTTTGCCAAGTCACAGACTAACACTTGAGATGTGGTTTGAACTGAGCATTTCATCACTCACCTATCAGTTGAGTGGGTAATTCAGATAACCCTTGGGCGATGTTCATGTATTCCTGTGGATCAGGACCTGTTTAAATATAAAAAGAATCCATGGAAACAGAGCTAAAATAATTAAAATAACTAAAATGTTTATTTCAATGTGCCTTTGTGTTCAGTGCATGTTTTTAACGTACCGAGCTCCTGTATTTCCCTCAGTATTCTGTCCAACTTCGGTAACTCAGTCCTCCACGTCACAAAGGATTCCCACATCGCCCTCCGGGCCCGGGAGCCTTTACCCATCACCAAACTGAGGAAGAGTCTGGAACTCTCTGTCCGGTTTCCATTCTCTGTCAGTTCAGTGACTTTCTAGAAAAGGAAAGTAATAAATTTACTGTGAAGCAGACATACAGACAGACATGGAGAATGTGCAGGAAAATATCTGTTCATGGTCCCAGTAGCTTCAGAAATGATGCAGTCACTGGGCTGTTGCCTGATCCTCCCTGGGTTCATTCGTTAACAAAGAAACTCTAGCTGAGGGAACTTCTAAATCAATATTGTGAAAGAATAAGGATCTACTGACACCCTGCAGTATATTCAACGTGATTAATTTACTTATCCATCAATGTGTAACATTACATCAAAAAGATGTGACAACAAGAACGGAAGAGAGGGAGAGCGAGGGAGCAAAAAATGGATGGTGGGCATCACTGAATCGTGGCTGAAAGATCATATTTGGGTGCTCACATCCAAGGATAAATATTTAATCGAAAGGAGAGGCAGGTGGGTGAAAGGGTTGGGTTGACTCTGTTGTCATAAAAAATGAAATGTGCTTCTAAAGAAGTGATAGCAGATTGGACGGTGTAGTTGTTAAGATACTGTGTAGGAAAGAAAATGACCCTGATGGAACAGTAACCAGGATGTGGGATACACATTCCAGTGGGAGAGAGAAGAGGCATGTAAAGATTTCAATGTTAAAATAGTCATGGGGAATTTCAATATGCAGGTAGCTTTGGAAAATCAGGTCGGTGTTGAATCCCAAGTGAGGGAATTTATAGAATGCCTATGAGATGGCTTTTGAGAGAAGCCTATGGTTGAGTCCACTATAGGAAAGGCAAATCTGGATTCAGTGTTGTGTATTGCACCAGATTTGATTGGGAAGCTTAAGGTAAATAAACCCCTAAGAGGCAGCGATCATAAAATAGCAGAACTGACACTGCAGTTTGAGAGGGAGAAGGTAAAAGTTAGATGTATCAGTTTACACTGGAATGAATGAATTACAGAGAAATGAGAGAGGAGCTGGGCAAAAATAAATTGGAAGAGGCAACAACCAAGCAGGAATAAAGTATGACTATGACTATGACTATGACTAGGAATAGATGAAGATTCTGGGAGTGATTCAGAAGGCACAGGTAGAGGTAGATAATCCCAAATATGAAGAATTATTCCAAAGGCAGGATGATCAACCGTGGCTGACGAGGAAGTCAATGCAGCACAAAAGCAAAGGAGAGGGTATAGAGTATAGCAAAACATAATGGAAAACAGAAGGACTGGGAGGCTTTTACTAACCAGCAGAAAGCAACGAAAAGCCGTAAGTAGAGAGAATATGAAATATGAAGGCAGGCTAGCTAATAATGTAAAATAGCTTACCAAATATATGCCCTTTCAGGACAACCTATTGATTTTTGATGTCATGCGATATCAGCTTTGTGCGTGGTAGTTCCTGTCTAACCAATCTGAATGTTGAACCAGGAAGTTACCGGGAAAGTTGATGAATGGAAGGAAGTGGGTGTTGTCTGAATGGACTTTAGCCCAGCATTTGACAAGGCACTGCAGAGGAGGGTGGGGACTCTTTGAATGACAGGTGATGCTCAGCCTGGTGAAATAAATGGGAGGTCAGATGATACAGACCTCAGACACATGATCTGGACACTGAATGAGCATTGCTGTGCCCGCAGAGAAAGTGGGATTTGGAGGATCGATCAGGCGGATTGATCCAAATTGCTATTCCAGTTTGAAGGAAAAGGGGTTGACTGGTGGGGAGCTGTCTCTGTGTCCACCCTCGCCTGGGTGATAGCTCCACCACAGAAGACCGGTCCCCCTGGTTAAAGTCACAGTCGGTGACTTGTGAAGCATTTCGGACGACGACGAGAAGATCGACTGCATCAGCTCACCTGAAGACTCAACTCTGTCTCTCTCTCTCTCTCCCCATCACTACTCAACTAAATACCACGAACTGAACTGAACTGAACTTTACTCAACATTGTAAGACCGTATCTTTTTACCCCTAGACTTAAAGAAACTTGGTTTTTCATACATATATATTCCACACTTACTTTAATATATAATCATTGCTAACCTGTGTGATTTATTTACTTTGATATTACTGTATTGCGTAGTTACTAATAAATATTATTAGTGTATAACAATACGAGACTCCAAAGTGGTTTCCATTTCTGTTGGTTTCTTTATCCCTGTCATGGGGTACGTGACAATAGGCAGTTTCAGTAGACCAGCATGGAATAGATGGGCCAAAGAGCCTGTTTCTGTGCTGTACTTTCCTATGACGATGACATGTCAGCCACTCATTGTTCAGGAACTCAGACGGAGACTCGACCAGCTGTGGTTAGCAGGTTTCCCTCCCTCAAGTACCACAGTGAAGTCAGTTGGCCCAATTTACAATCTGACAGTTTAATATTCATCCTGGATTAATGAGCTGAGGTGAATTTGACTGACGGTCCTGAGAAGATGCAAAATTAATTTTAGACTGAATGTCTGTTCAACAGCCCAGATATGCAGCCACTGCTCGTGTATCACACTGATAAATACAGCAGGTGTGAGAGGGAAAGGTGACGCTGAACCTGTAGTTCCCAGTGCTCCCCACCTTAACAGCTGAAACCAGATCTGCTGGAGATCATCAGAGATCAACATCTCCACTGCCACGTAGAACTCCTAGAACGTGCAGGAGATGAATATTAATCAATATTCCCTCTGATACCAGCAGTTCGGTGACAATAGACTAAATACACTCACCTCATTTTCCTCTCTACTGAAATGTCCCTCCTTTGTCAACATCCAACCGAGTCTCTCAACCTTTTCTTCAATCGCTTGTTTAAGTCTGTCTCTGTAGAACTTTGTCAGCTGGTACAGTCGATATTCCTCCCCCTCTGCCAGGAGGTCAGAGATTGTAAACTCTGGCTCTGCAAATATAAAAAGTGAATGTAGTCACAAACTCAAATATCACCTGTCTCCACCGCTCTCACCCAACCCAACAAACCAGTCATGTCAACAACCTCAGTGTTCACCTGCCTTCATCTGGAAACATGGATTTTATCCTAATCTCTGACACTGGACTAAAACCGAACCATCAATGCGCTAGACATGACGTTACCAGAAGGACCACATTTACTAGAAACCTGTTTCTCCCACCGTCCCACCCACTCACCCATCGCGGTTTAAGATTGGCAATAAATGTTGGGACTGCCAATGATAGTCGCTTCCCAGAGATACTCTCTCCATCCTGGCGAATACATTTCCCACAACTGTTATCCTGGAAATACGCTCTTATCCGGATAGCTGCGTTTCCTCCGATACACATCCTGGATATCATCAGAACAGGTAGTACATTTCCTGTAGTGCGGTAACGGGTGCCCCACTACACCACATGTACCACATCCACACATTTCCCCTCCCTGACCAACCCTCCAACAAGGAATCACATTTACCCTCCTCCCTGCCACATTCCCACTCCCTGTTGGGGACTTGACAATTCCGTGTTTAATGAGCTTCTGAGCTGACAGACAGTCGCCTCACTTGTACCAGTTCCAGGGTCCTGCTCAGTGTCTCTGACGTCACTGTCTCTGGGCTGACAGACAGTCGCCTCACTTGTACCAGTTCCAGGGTCCTGCTCAGTGTCTCTGACATCACTGTCTCTGGGCTGAATTTGCTCCACTTCCGCTGCGGCCGGACCGCATTCCATTGGGACATTGCTCTCAATCTGACCCTGCTTTGGTACCTTGCTTCCCGTGTCCCGATCATCTTCCCTCAATGAGTTGCCTGGTAAAAACCTCTTGAGTACTTTCCGTACCCGATTTAATTTCCCACCTGAAGTAAATGAGGAATAGCAGGTTTAGAGTGATTTATACTCGAGCAAGGATTCACAATGGGTGCCTGCAATGGAGCCGAGACTCCGGCTGACCAGATTTGGAGTGGGACTGTGCTAGTGAATGAGAACCACACTTCCTGCTAGGTGACCATCACAATAAGCCGGTGTCCGGACACATCCACTCCCAGGAAAAAACTGGATAGACACAGTAATACTGATCACCGACTACGCATTAGTTGAACACACTGATAACCAGCGGTTATTAATGGAACAGCATCAGGTGATACGGGGAATTATCACTGGGATTATCTTTCATAAACATAAATCTCCCTGGGTCACAAACTGTCCAGTCACCTGTGTCACTCACAAACAATCCACTGGATTACTCATGGTCCGATCCTCTAGATCACACGTTCTCCGTTTGCTTTGTCTTACATTGTCTTGTCCCCTGGGTCACAGACTGACCATTGCCTTGATGCCTGGTCCCCTGGGTCCCATCCCGTCACCTGGAGGATGATTGTCATGTAACAACTATACAAGTCATTGGCAAAGGGAGCGTCTTGGCGTGCAGTTCTCGTAGCTAAACTTAAAGTCTCACCGAGAGAGCTTTGCGTTCATTTGCGGTTGCTGATCTATAGGATGGATGTGATTCAGCTGGAAAGACTGTCGAGGAGATTGTCAAGTATGTTACTGGATGGAGCTGCTTGGTTTTTGTGTTATATGTTTCGGCTGGGACAGTTTGCCCTGGATCAGGGGAGCTTGAAGGGTGACCTTACACACGTACATAAAGTAATCAGGGGTGCAGAGAGGGTGGATAGTCATAATATGTTTCCCAGGTTAGGGGAGTCTGAGACTCGAAGGCAGAAATTTAAAAGGGACTGAAGGGGCATTTTTTCACGTGGCGGGTGATGAGTATAAATTGCACGCAGTCAGAGGAGGCTGTAAACACAAATAAAAGGATTCGTTTCCAGGCTGTAATCTCTGTTTTATTCTACCTGGAATCACAGAGTTGAGCACAATCACAATGCCCACCGGAGACAGAGACAGTTGGTCACTGGTTATACCGGGTCTCCCATCAGAGATACTGGGAATTTAAATTCAGGTAGCAGATCATCTCAAGAGGGAAATATTGAGAACTCACTTTCACCATTTGGCCACAGACCAGACATGGATTGGGATATTAAAACAAAATCAGAATCAGGTTTATTATGACCGGCATGTGACGTGAAATTTGTTAATTTAGCAGCAGCAGCTCAATGCAATACATAATCTAGCAGGGAAAAAAATAATACTGAATAAAAAAAATAAACAAGTAAACCAATTACGAATATTAAATAGATTTTTTAAAAACTTGCAAAAACAGAAAGACTGTATATTAAAAAAATCTAAGGTAGTGTCCAGAGATTTAATGTCCATTTAGGAATCGGATGGTAGAGGGGAAGAAGCTGTTCCTGAATCGCTGAGTGTGTGCCTTCAAGCTTCTGTACCTGCTTTCTGATGGTAACGGTGAGAAAATGGCATGCCCTGGGTGCTGAAGGTCCTGCATAATGGACGCTGCCTTTCTAAGACACTGCTCCCTGAAGATGTCCTGGGTACTTTGTAGATTCATACCCAAGGTGGAGCTGACCAGATTTACAACTTCCTGCAGCTTCTTTCGGTCCTGTGCAGTAGCCCCTCCATACCAGACAGTGATGCACCAAACCAGACCACAAGTTTATCTAAAATGAAGTGTCTCCTGATCCTCAGCCATTTCCAAGGCTGGCAATGTTCTCGGCTCGGTTACAGAAAACAGAGTTTGGAAAATTTCCCTCATCTACTTTCCCTCAGAGTTTGGAAAATTTCCCTCATCTGAATTTTATAAATAAAAGTTGGAGATGTCTTTCACCTCTAAACAGGCCGATGTGCAACAAACCCTGAGCCTGGACTTTTACGTAACAAACAACACCGCCGTCACATTCCTGTTTGTGTTTCACTCTCAACCTACTGATTCAGGGTCTCCGGCTCCTTTCACTCAGGTGGAGCTTTGCCTGGTGAACGAAGTCATTCGACCATTACTGGTGTCAGGTCCCTGCACTGGGACTGTTGGACTGATCAATTACACAAAGCCACTTTACCAGTGGGATCAATGACACTTTTCTCTGCCCTGTTAGCACCTGTGTAAGTTTCTTCATCTGAACTAGTAACCATATAACAATTACAGCACGGAAACAGGCCATCTCGGCCCTTCTAGTCCATGCCGAACTCTTACTCTCACCTAGTCCCACCAACCTGCACTCAGCCCATAACCCTCCATTCCTTTCCTGTCCGTATATCTATCCAATTTGTTTTAAACGACAACATCGAACCTACCTCAACCACTTCTGCTGGAAGCTCGTTCCACACAGCTACCACACTCTGAGTAAAGAAGTTCCCCCTCATGTTACCCCTAAACTTTTGCCCTTTAACTCTCAACTCATGTCCTCTTGTTTGAATCTCCTCCATCCTCAATGGAAAAAGCCTATCCACATCAACTCTATAAATCCCCCTCATAATTGTAAACACCTCTATCAAGTCCTCCCTCAACCTCCTATGCTCCAAAGACTAAAGACCTAACTTGTTCAACCTTTCTCTGTAACTTAGGAGATGAAACCCAGGCAACATTTTAGTAAATCTCCTCTATACTCTCTGAACTTTATTGACATCTTTCCTATAATTTGGTGACCAGAACTGTGCACGATACTCCAAATTTGGCCTTACCAATGCCTTATACAATTTCAACATTACATCCAAACTCCTATACTCAATGCTCTGATTAATAAAGGCCAGCAAACCAAAAGCCTTCTTCACCACCCTATCCACATGAGATTCCACCTTCAGGGAACTATGCACTATTATTCCTAGATCACTCTGTTCTACTGTATTCTGCAATGTCCTACCATTTACCATGTATGTCCTATTTTGATTAGTCCTACCAAAATGTAGCACCTCACATTTTTCAGGATTAAACTCCATCTGCCATCTTTCAGCCCAGTCTTATAACTGGCCTAAGTCTCTCTGCAAGCTTTGAAAATCTACTTCATTATCCACAATGCCACCTATCTTAGTATTATTTGCATACTTACTAATCCAATTTACCACCCCATCATCTAGACCATTAATATATATGACAAACAACACTTGACCCACTACCAATCCCTGAGACACACCGCTACACACTGTCCTCCAATCTGACACACAGTTATCCACCACCACTCTCTGGCATCTCCCATCCAGCCACTGCTGAATCCATTTTACTATTTCGATATTAATGCCTAACGATTGAAACTTCGAAGTGCAGCTACAGGACAGAAGTTTAATGATAAAGATCCCAGTGAACGTACCTGTAGCCATTCTGATTCTGACTGACGATTGTCGTCGTCTTGTTTACACTTTGGTCGCGGTGCAGGACAGCTCCAGCTGTTGGTGATGCCCTGAATTACATACAACAAGCAGACAGTGAGTCAGAAAGAGTACGATTCTTTGCAAAATGTGACCGTATCGCCACCCTGTGTATCAGAGCAGCAGTTTGCTTAGGGAACAAACATTCCCTGTTAACATCAACTCCCACACCATGTCTGTACGTCAGTCCAGTGATATCTGGCGAATCCTATTGACAGAGTCAGAGAGCAACAGAGCACAGACACAGACCCTTCAGCACAATGAGACAATGCTGACCACAGTGCCCACAGAGTTGGTCCCAATTTCCTGTGTTGGGCCCATTTCACTCTTGGCCTCTTCACTCCATCTACACATCCCAACTGCTATCGTCACAATCACTGTCTATCTCATTGGTAACTCTGAAGCAAAGCATTCATTAAGCACCGCATCACCGCATCCTCCAGGCACATTTCCTCCCTTGCTCCTGTGTAGTCCTACCCTCAATCTATTCATCCTCCTCTTCTTTTCCCACATGTAGAACGCCTTGGGCTTTCCTTCATCCTGCTTCTCAAGGACACCTCAAGTTCCTTCGACCTCTAAGTCATTACTTAAGCTCCTTCCAGGCTACCTTATAATTTCCTAGAGGCTTGCTTGGATGTTGCTTCCTAAACCTAAATAATGCTTCCTTTTCCCTCTTGCTTAAATGTTCTCATCTCTTGTGACCACAGTTTGTATATATAAACATTCTTTCACTGTGGGTGGAACCGTATATAAGTGTTCCTGAAACAACCTTCACATTTCCATTGTGTATTTCCCCTTGAAAATGTTTTCCCAATTTACACCCCAAAGTTGCTCCGAGTACCATTGTAACAATCCATCCACTAATTAAATACTGTCTCGTAGGGTCTGCTACTATCCTTGTCCATGACCATGATAAAAGTTGGGGTGTTGTGGTCACTGTCTCAAAAGGGCCACCCATTGTGACATCAGTCACCTGACCAGCATCATTGCCTCATATTAGATACAGTACGGTAACTCCTCGAGTGAGCCCATCCACATACTGTGTCAAGAATTCTTCCTGGACACACAACACATTCTGCCCCATTGACACACTTTGGAGCGAGGAGGTGGAATCAACATCAGGAAAGTTGAGGTCAACAATGATAACAACCTTGTTGCTTTTGCACCTTTCCCAACGCTGCCAAGTTATCTGCTCTCATTATCCCTGTGGCTTTGGGGGAGGCCTATAGAATACTCCCAGAATGATAGCCCCCTTTCCGTTTCTGACTTTCACCCACATTGATGTCCTCTGTGTATGTCGCTGTGATACCATCCCTAATTAGTACAGAGAATTCCCCCCCATTCACCCCCCACCCCCATATGTATTATGAAACAACTAAAACCTGGAGCATCAAACACCAATCCTGCCCTTGTAACAGTCAGGTCTGTGTAATGGTGATAACATGCCATCCATTACTCGGATTTCCAGAAACTGCAGATTTTCTCTTTTTTTTTTGATAGGTCATCATTCAGTCATGGTACAAGTCATAATACATAGCAGAATTAGGTAAAATGGTCATTCTAGTCTGCTCCATAATCAATCATGAAGGATTATTTTTCCAACACTGTATTGTTGCTTCCCTGCTATAATACTCAACCCATTTAGCAATCCAGAACATGAATATACCCAACGATAGCCTCCACCACCCTCTGTGACATCAAATTCCACAGATGAACCAACATTTGGCTGAAGTAATTGCTCTCACCTCAGTTTTAAAGTGAAGCTTCTTTATTCTGAGGCAGCACTCTCAGATCCCAGACTCTCCGTCTAATCAAGACACCCTCTCCATTCCCACTGCATCCAGACTTGCTGTTATTCAGTTGGTGTAAATAATCACCCCCGCCCTAACTTCCACCCCCCCCACACCAAACCCCAACCACCATCCCTCTGAACCCCACTAAACACAGGCCCAGGTCCATCAAATGCTCCACATGCATAATGCTTATTCTTCAGATTATTCTTGTGAACCTTGTTATCAACAGCTGTACTGAATACATTTCCGGGGAAAACAGGACAATTGGTACCAGGATAATGTACTGGGAAAAGCTGTGCCTTCTTTACTCTTCTGTCAACTCTCACAAAATGTTCCAGGGTGAATGTAATACAGATAAACTGGAATCACTAGAAATGCTCAGCAGGTAAGGAACAGCTGTGGGGAGAGGAAAAAAGTTAGCAATTCGGTTTCCTAACCTTTCATCAGAATGGATTCAAACATCATCCAGTTTTTAGTGGAAAATCTTGGGTTGTTCTCCATGGAGTGGTAGGGACTGAGGGAAGATCGGATGGAGGTTTATAAGATTATGAAAGACATAGATAGAGTAGACGGGGAGTATTGTTTCACTGTTTAGAAATGTCTAATACCAGAGGACATGCAATGAAGGTGTGAGGGAGTAGTTGCAAAGGAAATGTGAGGGTAAGTTTTTCTACTCAGAGAGGTGTGGATGCCTGGAATGCGCTGTCTGTTATGGTGGTGGAAGCCAACACATTGGAAGCTATTAAGAGATGTTTAGGTAAGCACATGGGTGTGAGGAAGATTGAGAGGATATGGACATTGTGTACGTAGGTGTCATTTTTTTTGGGGGGGGGGGGTTGACTTACTTTTTATCTGGTTTGGCACACCATTGTGGCCGATGTGCCTGTTCCTGTGATGTACTGTTCCATGTTCTGTTCTATCTTCAGCATCTTGAGTTTCCCTTTGACTCCCACTGGCAGATAGACAGGTGACAGTGAGGGGGAATTTCCAAAACTGAATTGAATTCTGAAACCCCGGTCTATTTCTACTGGGGCAAACACAAAATAGCGTATTAATCACAGCCTCTCCCTGCGAGGGATGGAATGGGAACTCATTCTCTGCTTTGCTTCAGAACTTCAGAACCTCAGAACCAAACATCTGAGCACAGAACAGAAATACTCGCTCAACATCTCAAAAACCCGGACAACCTGATCCCCTGATTCATTTTATCTGGGTGAAAACGTGTGGTATCCCAGGATCCAACCTCAGAGGGTCACAGCCCACACCCAGAGCCTCACACATCTTTTCCACATATCACATTGGGTGTTTCCACATCTCACACTGACAGACTCACGCTACCAATATCCAGCCCCTGGAGACGTCTGCTTCACTGCGGAAGGAGGAACATCCAGCCACATCTGTAAAAGCACCAACGTAGACCGAAGCCCAAACACTACCAGTTCCATATTCCTGGAGCCCCCATCCCAAGATTGTATCTCAAGCACCAACTCTCCCAGGGCTCTTTGCTGCCGGTAATATGCGGCAGTGTCTCAGCTAATCCCAGTTCAATCTTCTTGCTGCGTGGGATCTCGCCCAGTACAGCTGGCTGCCATGTTTCCTGCAGTGTAGCAGGAACAAAATGTAAAATTATAAAGTAGAAAATGCTGGGAACTCAGTTCATCAGACTACATCTCTGAAAGGACAAATGGTGGAAGACCCAGTTTCAGAACTGAGACTGTTCGAGATGCTGCCTATCTGCTGAGCGTTTCCAGTATTTTCTCCTCCTTACTTTGAATTTCCTGCAACTGTAGTATTCTCTCCCTCCTCGTTTTAATGCACAGATAGTAACTGATTGTAAAATATCAACAACACCCTAAACAGTAAATGCCACCCCACCCCAACCCATTTGTTAGTTCTCAGTTCATCCTGACCCTGGTGTAATACATCCCATACAGTCAATGCTCACAGCATCCTTTCCTCCCACTGTCACTCTGTTACATTTGCTCCTGAGGCCACTGTCTCTACGCTGAGAGGCGGTGACCACAGAGCGATAAAAAGTACAACACTTGCTGCAGATCTGACAGGCCGTTACCCTGGAAACGGAGGAAGTGGCTCACCGAAAATAACCGAGAAAGGAAACAACAAACTCAACATCAGATGCTGTGAGTTTCATTATTACAAAGATTAACACTGCAGCCATTTTGTAACGGGGAAACTAAAATTGAAATGGCTGTTTTTACCCTGCCTCGTGCTGTATTCAATTAGACCTCTGGTAGTTCTTATTAACAAAGGAAAAAAAAACAACAACAAAAACACACAAAAAAATAAAAAAATAATAAAACAACAACGAATCCTGGAAAATTAAATGAAGTAAAAGGTGAAAGAGAGCACTTTACAACGATGACATAGGTCAGAAGAAAGTTTGCTGATACTGATCAGTGAGGTATCCTAAAATGACACAGCTAGAACAAACAATAAGAAATTTGGCATATACCGTTTGCCCCTGACCAAACTTTATCAATGAGTCATGGAAAGTATCCGATCTGGATACTTCCCGCCTTCGTACGGCTGCTGCTCTGCCCATGAGAAGTTGAAACATCAGAGAACTGTGGACACAGCTGAGCACAACATAGAAACAGGCCGCCCCCACCCCCCATGAACTGTCTCTATATTCCCCGTTGCCTCAGCAAAACAGGAAACAGAATCAAAGTTCTCCACAAACCTGGACATTCTCACCTCTCCCCACCCATCCGGTGGAAGATTAAAAGAAAACAGAAACATACCACTGGGCTGAAGGATGGCCTCCATTTTGCTGTGATATCAAATTGAATGTTCCCAGTATGATAGGACACAGCTTAATAAGATGGACTGTCGACCTCACTATCTAACTCCATGTGACCTTGGACCATATGTCTACCTGCACCGCACTTTCTCTGTAACCATAATGATTTGTTACATTCAGTTATTATTTTACCTTCCATCACCTCAATGCACTGTTGTAATGTATTGATTACTATGGATGGTTCGCAAGACAGGTTTTCACTATACCTCGGTACATGACAATAATAAACGATTCCCCACTTTAATTGTGTGGACACATCAGAGAGAACGAGCTTTTCCTCTGGAACATCTGTAGAGAGTTTTCACTAAAGTGTACACACTATTGAGGAACCCACATAGAAATATAGAAACATAGAAAATAAGTGCAGGAGTAGGCCATTCGGCCCTTCGAGCCTGCACCGCCATTCAGTACGATCATGGCTGATCATCCAACTCAGAACCCTGTACCAGCCTTCCCTCCATACCCCCTGATCCCTTTAGCCACAAGGGCCACATCTAACTCCCTCTTAAATATAGCCAATGAACTGGCCTCAACTGTTTCCTGTGGCAGAGAATTCCACAGATTCACCACTCTCTGTTTGAAGAAGTTTTTCCTAATCTCGGTCCTAAAAGGCTTCCCCTTTATCCTCAAACTGTGTCCCCTCGTTCTGGACTTCCCCAACATCGGGAACAATCTTCCTGCATCTCGCCTGTCCAATCCCTGTAGGATTTTATACGTTTCAATAAGATGCCCCCTTTATCTTCTAAATTCCAACGACTATAAGACTAGGCGAACCAGTCTTTCATCATATGAAAGTCCTGCCATACCAGGAATCAATCTGGTGAACCTTCTTTGTACTCCCTCTATGGCAAGGAAGTCTTTCCTCAGAGTAGGGGACCAAAACTGCACACAATACTCCAGGTGTGGTCTCACCAAGGCCTTGTACAACTGCAGTAGTACCTCCCTGCCCCACTATTCGAATCCTCTCGCTATAAATGCCAGCATACCATTCGCCTTTTTCACCGCCTGCTGTACCTGCATGCCCACTTTCAATGACTGGTGTATAATGACACCCAGGTCTCGTTGCACCTCCCCTTTTGCTAATCAGCCACCATTCAGATAATATATATATACACACACACACATAAATGGAATACGCTTAATTCTCACATTAATATGGTCACATACCCGGAAATATCGGCAAGTCGTAACAGGGGAATGGAATCAAGAACAAAATGCCCAGGCAGAAAGAGATGACGTCACAGATCTGGATCTCACTACTGGTCTCAATGGGTGAAAGATAAAACTGCTCATACACGTGGGGAAATGCCTCGAACGTGGAGTTACTGCCATTAATCTTCTCTGTCTGCAAAAGCACGACAGGCCGAATGGCCGCTTCCCGTGTACTGGAACTATGTAAAACAATTGTCGACCCCAGGCATCGCCGCAGGTGAAGTTTAGATCCGCTACCGGGCCGGGTGATGGATATAAAGATCCCCGGGTACAACTCCACAGATGGGAGTAGTTCCAGCATCCCGCCTCATCCCGCTCCCAGGACTAGAGCAACAGGGGCTGAGCAGAGGCTCATCTCCGGCGGCTCGGTGTGAAGGTCCCACAACCAGGATCGACCCCGGCAAGTTTTGGCCAGCAACCCGGACCGAAACCGCCTGTCCGTGTGACTTAACGATACTCACTACCCATCGTCAGATTTCCCGCTCGGGACCGGCCTCAATACTCACCGATGGGAGCTTCCTCCGCAGACAGTAAATCTTCCCCCGGCTCCCCGCCGACGATCCGCATCAACACTGAACGGAAAGGAAACCACCGACTGTCGAGACTGAGCATGCGCAGTATGAGCTCCGCGTCTCCAGCGCTGTGGCGGGCGGAGAGCGGTGGTGGGGGTGCGGACACAAACCTGCAGATGCTGCAGCTCCGCGGTAAACGGGATTGGCGAGTCTCTGATGTCAATACTAGAATCAGGTTCAATATCACCGGCATTCGTCATAAAAATTTGTTACCTTTACGGCAGCAATACTAAGTAATACATAATAACAGAGAAAAACTGTGAACCACAATAAGGACGTGTGTGTGTGTGTGTGTGTGTGTGTGTGTGTGTGTGTGTGTGTGTACAATTTTTTGAGAAGCACAGATGAATGCAAGAGGTTCAAATCTCCCGTAAATAGGGTCATACATCGGGAAACAGTGGCTGCACTTCAGCAGGTCATAACGGTAAAATGGGCTGAAAAACAAATGCCCACCCACAGTGGGAGGAGGTGACTAATCTGGACGCCACCGCCTTGTCTGAACGGGCGAAAGATGAAAGATGGGTATAGTCCCGGGATCACCGCCTCATTCCTCCCCCGCCCGTCAGGACGAGAACAACAGGGACTGAGCGGAGGTTCATTTCGGACGGTTCTCTGTGAAGGTCTCACAACCCGGACCGACGCCGGCAGGTTCTGCTCCAGGAAGCGGGGCGAGGCCGCCAATTCGGAGAAGTTAACGGCACTGACTGCCCAACATCAGGCCTCCCCGCTTGGGACCAGCCTCGATACGCACCGATGTGAACTTGATGTCTTCACCCCGCAGTCAGCGATCCCTCCCTCGGCTCAGTAAAGCAGAGCGGAGGGCGGGACTTGGGAAACAAACCGGTGTGACGAACCAGCAGCAATAGATTACAAATAGAGTCCGGGTTAGATGTTAAAACCACTATCTTTATTAGTAACTACTTATAATATCTTAACTTAAGCAGGATAAACAAAAGTTAACAGTGTTACGTAGGCACATATGTGTGTGGCTTCCAAGGTAACAAACTTGGAAACAAAGCTAGAGTCTTACGAGGGTGAAATATGCAAGTTCGGTTGTCCACGAAGTGAATAATGGGAGAGAGAGAGATATCTGTAATCCCAGGCAAATGCAGAGAGTAGGCGATCACGTCGAATTTCACAGATAAACGGAAGAGCCGTCGTCGAAGATCTTATCCGTTGAATCGATCCAAAGTCCACTCAAATATCTCACCAAAGTGACCTGTCACAGGAATGTCGTCTTCAAGTGGTGACCACATCATATACCCAGGCAAGGGTTAACTTCGAGTGGTCCCACAGGACATTCCTGAACCCACTCCGATGGATTATACGAAGTTTGAGACACGTTCATCTGGAGCAATCCTGCCCCGGCAGTTCTTAGTTCTAACTCTTACTCAGACTGCGAAAGTACCTGTGCGCGCTCTCGCTCTCTCTCTTCTCTCTCTCTCTCTGTCTCTATTTTAATCTGCACAAACTGCGAAAACTTGTGACTGACGTCATAGTCCCGCCTCACTCAGGCGATCTTAAAGTGACAGTCCACAGTGCGAAACCGCAGGCCCGTAACAACCGCAACTGCTGCACATCTGCGGTAATGTGTGATCACGTGACCGGTGGGAGGGTCTCCCCTGACAATGTCAGAATCTGGTTTAATATCACCGGCAATGTCGTGGAACGTGTGATCTTTACGGCAGCAGTATAATGTAATTCATCATAGCCGAAAAAAGTAAATTTATAGATGTGTGTGTGTGTGTGTGTGTGTGTGTGTGTATTAAATTAAATAAGAGTGCAAAATTTAAATTAAAGCATAATTAACCGATTCTCCACTGTAGTTGTGTGGAAATATAAGGCAGCCTGGATTGCTGATTTAGATCTTCCAGGGGGAGGTTTAATTGTACTGTACACATTTTTGAGAAGTGCAAATAAATGGAAAAGTTGTTAAATCTCGGAAAGGTGCGGTCATAGAAACATAGAAAACATACAGCACAATACAGGCCCTTCGGCCCATAAAGCTGTGCTGAACATGTCCCTACATTCGAACTACCTGGGTTTTACACATAGCCCTCTATTTTTCTACTGCTGCATATAGTCATCCAGGAGACTATTCAAAGACCCTGTCGTTGCCGGCTCCACCATCTCCACCGGCAGCCCATTCCACGCACTCACCACTCTCTGCATAAAAGTCTTACCCCTGACATCTTCTCTGTATCTGCGTCCAAGCACCTTAAAACTGTGCCCTCTCGTGCTAGCAATTTCAGACCTGGGAAAAAAGCCTCTGAATATCCACACGATCAATGCCTCTCATGATTTTGTACACCTCTAATAAAGATGATTGAGGTCGAATCGTTCGGATAGAGATGGTGCTCGGTACTCGGTGTCGGAGGGCTGATCGGAGCTCGAGGTTTTCTGAAGACTCAGAGTTGACTGTGGTGGGGCATGGCAGGGAGAGTTTTCTTCCTTCTCCCGTCTGCGTGAGATGCGGACTGTTCCTCATCAAGTTATGGTATTGTTGCACTGTTGTAACTATATGTTATAATGTCTTGGTCTGTCCGGTGTTTTGTGATATCACACCAGAGGAAATATTGTATCATTTCTTAATGCATGCATTACTAAATGATAATAAAAGAGGACTGTGAGTCTTCATAATCTAATTTTACAAATTATCCAGCTGCTGCTGGGTGATCAGATTAAATCGGTTATTTCCCTCAGTCCTATTTCTCGGAGCACTGTAACTGCAGATTCCAAATATAGTTGTAAACTGTACCGAAATTTCGACCCTCCTTGTGGAACACGGCTGCCCGCTGCCTTCCGGCCAGAATTCACTCTAATCATCTGCCTCCTGTGAGTAAGCCAATTGTGAACCAATCAGCCAGGTTTCCCTGTGTCCCATGCCTCCTGACTTTCTGAATGAGTCCACAATGGGGAACTGATCAAACGCCTGACCAAAATTAATGCACCCAGATCGACAGTTCTGATTCTTCTGTTTGTTTTAATTTCACTTTTTCAAATAATTCTGTCTGGCTCAGAAAGGACAACACGTCCCTGAATTGTAGTCTGTGTTGCGTATTAATGATAATTTTGTTTTTGTTCCACAACACTCTTTGCCTTCTCATTCACTATACCAGTCCCACCCTGGTCTGACTGTCCAAATGCACCAACTCTCACTTGTTCAAGTTGAAAACTACTGACCATTTCTCAGACCATTTCCGTAACTAACCAAGATGTCTTTGAAATTCATTGTAACCTGTTGCAATATCAGCTAGACTCCCGAAATTAGTATCAAACTGGCTAACCGTGCCATGTACATTCTTATACAAATCAATGGCATGAATAACAAATTAATGAGGTCTCGACACTGACACACACATCCCACTCGTCACAGGCCTCCATTCGCTAAATCCATCTTCAATCATCACCCTCTGCTTCTTGTTCTCGATCCCGGTGTGAATCCACCTCGCTAGCTCCCCGTGAATCCCATGTGACCAAACCTTCCAGATCAGCTGCCATGCGGGATCTCCTTACAGACATTTCCAAAGTTCAGATGAACAACATCACTGCCCTATTTCATCAATCCTCATAGTTAGCTGTTCAAAAATCTCCAGAATACTTGAGAGGTATGATGTCCCACTGGGTGTGCAGACGGCAATTTCCCCATAACCAATGTCCAACCGCCTCAGACTTCAGCTTCACTGCAGACTGAGGAAATTCCAAACCAGCTGTCGAATTACCAACCTGGACTGAAGCCTGTATACTGCCAGTTCCATATTCTCAGAGTCACCTGCCCAATATTATCACCCGTACAAAGACGCTCTGGTGCCGGTGATTTGCCGTGATGTTCCTACTATTTCCAATTCACAAACTGAGATGGAACTGGAACCTAATGACCCTCTGCCGTGGCCAGTGGTCAGGCTGGTTCCCCGGTCTGTAGATTGTGAGAGGATGCAGATACACTTCAGCTTGTTTCCAACGACTAAACTGAGCACATTTGATCACAATGCCATTGCTGTGTGGGATCTTGCCCAGCACAGCTATCTGCCATGTTTTCCCTCAGTGTAGCAGGAACAAAATGTAACATTATAAAGTAGAAAATTATGAGAACTCAGTACATCAGTTTACATCTATGAAAGGAGAAATGGTGGAAGACCCAATATCAGAACTGGAACTGTCCAAGATGCTGTCGATCTGCTGAGCTTTTCCAGTATTTTCGTCATCTTACTTCAAATTTCCTGCAACTGTAGTATTCTCTCCCTCTTCATTTTAATGCACAGATGGTAACTGATTGCAAAATATCAGCAACGCGCTAAAATCTAAATACCACCCCACTCCAATCAGTTCGTTATTTCAGAGTTCATTCTGACCTTGGTGTAATACATTCCATACAGTCAATGCTCACAGCATCCTTTCCTCCCACTGTCACTCTGTTACATTTGCTCCTGAGGCCACTGTCTCTACGCTGAGAGCCGGTGACCACAGAGCGATAAAAAGTACAACACTTGCTGCAGCTCTGACGGGCTGTTACCCTGGAAACGGAGGAAGTGGCTCACCGAAAATAACCGAGAAAGGAAACAACAAACTCAACATCAGATGCTGAGAGTTTCATTATTACAAAGATTAACACTGCAGCCATTTTGTAACGGGGAAACTAAAATTGAAATAGCTGTTTTTACCCTACCACATGCTGTATTCAATTAAACCTCTGGTATTTCCAGCTATCAAAAAAAAAACAAACAAAAAAAAACACACAATCCTGGAAAAGATGCAAAACAAAACTTCACAATGAAGGCAAAGTTTAGAAGAGAGATTGCTGAAATATATCATTGCGGCAATGGGATACAGACTGGACAGAGGTTGAACAAGATGAGCAGGGAATGAGCAGATGAATCCAGGTGGGAAAAGGAATGTCGTCCAGTAATACACTGATACTGAAATAATAGTACACACTACTAGATAACAGATTCCAATATTACAAAGCCAGAACAAACAATAAAAACTTTGGTATATGTCCTTTTCCACTCTACACATTTTATCAATGTTCCGCAGAGAGTATCCCATCCGGGTACTTCACATCTTCACACGGCTACCGCTCTTCCTTTAACTGAATGAAATAGCGGAGAACTGTGGACACAGCTGAGCACATCATAGAAACCAACTTCCCCTCCATGGACTCAGTCTACACTCCCCACTGCCTCAGTAAATCAGCCAACATAATGAAAGATCCCCACAACCTGAACATTCTCACTTCTCACCCTCCCACTGGGGCGAAGATAAAATAAAACAGAAACATACCACCCAGGCTCCGTGACGGTGTCCATTCGGCTGTGATAAGCGAACTGAATGTTCCCCAGCGGGATGAGTGGACTCCTGACCTCACAGTCTAAATCGATGTGACCTTGTACTACACATCTACCTGCACTGTACTTCCTCTGTAACCAGAATGAGTTGTCACACTCTGGTATCGTTTTACCTCAATGTACTGCTGTAATATATTCATGTGTATGGATAACACCGAAGACACGGTTTTCACTCTACTTCTGTACATGTAAATCAAACTAAAGATTCCCCATTTTAATCGAGTGGAAATATTAGACACCTGGCTTGCTCCTTTGGAACTTCTGGAGGGAGTGTACACATTTCCGACAAACCCAGATAGATGAAAATAGAAGACTTAATTCTCGCATTAATAGGGCCAGATATTGAGAAGCATTTCGGCAAGTAATAGCAAAGGAAAAAAGATGGAAATAAACTTCCCAGTCCCCGAGAGGACGTGAGAGATCTGGATCTCACTGTCCTGTCTGAAAGGGGAAAGATGAAACTACTCATACACGTGGATCAGTGTCCCGAGGGTGCGATTACTCTGTTTAACCCTGGAGTCTGCAAGAACACAACAAGCCGAACGGCCGCTTCCAGTGTAAAACAATTATCGACCCCAGGTATCGATCTCGGTGAAGTTTGGATCCGATACCTGGCCGGCTGATGGGGGTAAAGTTTTGCAGGTACAACTGAACGGATGGGTTCAGTCTCGGCATCACCACCTCATCCCGCTCCTGGGACCAGAACAACCGGGGCTGAGCGGCGGCTCATCTCAGGCGGTTCGGTGTGACGGTCCCATAACACGGACCGACCATGACAGGTTGTGTCCAGGAAGCGGGACGAGGCTGCCAGTTCGAGGAAGTTAACGGGACTCTCTGCCCAACAAAAGTTCCCTCCTCCACGGGATCGGTTTCAGAACTCATCGATGGGAAATTGTCGGTCTCGTTCTCCCCTCGGGACCAAACGGCGATCCGATTCAACAGAGAACGGGAAGTAAACCATTGCCCACCCGGAGACTGTGAGAGCGGCGGCGGGGCCGCGGAAGCAATCGGAAGCAGATCAGCGTTTGAAATGGGAGCAAGAAACTGGATCACGTGATGGGTGGAGGGTCTCCTGTCTGAGCCGGTTCCTCAGCTCCTCGGTTCCCACACTCTGCCCGACCTACCTGCCGCACTACACATGTAATTTCATATTTCCACCAGCTTCATTTTAAATTTTTCTACGGTACCTTCGCCGTCTCCGTCGCTCGCCGCAACCCACCTCGTCTGACACACAATTCAGACCTGAACAGGTATTGTACAGGTTTCATTCATATAACTTCTATGTTTATAAACACTGATTTCTATTTACATTCCTCCGGCCTCACTGGACAGGAACACTGAAACATCAAGTGAGAAACAGCAGGAGGTGGCCATTCAGCCCCTCCAACCATCAACAAAATGACGGCTGCTCTCCCATCTCAGCCACATGTTTCTGCCCGATCCTCATTTCCTCGGTCTTCACACATCTGCCGGCCTCTGTTTTATGTGAAGACGATCAGAGATCGTCATCGTCCTCCAGGGATCAGTCTGCTGAATCTCTGAAACAAATACTCTCTAATCTCCTTGATAATCCTCCATGGAATTAAAATCCATCTTCTGCAGCCCCGTGTTGCCCCAATCACTCACTTCCCAACCCCGTTACTATTTCCACCTTCCCACCTCCCCCCTCACCTGGATCCATCTCTCACTCCCCAGCTCTTGCCCCATCCCCACCCCTCACCTTTTTTCTCTGACTATTTCCCGTCCACTCTCAGTCCAGAGGGAGGGTCTCGGCCCGAAATGTTGACGGTCCATTTCCCTCCACAGATGCTGCCCGACCCACTGAGTTCCTCCGGCAGTTTGTTCTTTGGTCTGTATGACCCGTGTTAGTGTGGGGAGCGGGATTTTACACCATATTCCCGGTACAGTCTCAACAAAACACAAATAATTGTTACGGTAATTACCAGACTGAAACATGAGAAAGCCTGAAAATGCTGGAAATCCAAAGCAACACACAAAATGCTGGAGAAACTCAGCGTATCAGGCAGTATCTATGGAAAAGAGTAAACCGTCGACATTTTGGGCAAAGAGCCTTCTTCGTTACTGAGGAAGGAGAAGGAAGATATCTAAATAAAAACAGGTAGGGGAAAAGAGGCGAGCTGGAAGGTGATAGGTGAAGTCAAGTGTCGTACAGGTCAAGGGCTGGAGATGAAAGAATCAGAGACGTGTTAAAAGGAAGGGATCCAGGGAGAAATGATAGGCCGGCGAGAAGAAATGAAAGTTCACAGTGTGGAATAGAGAAGTTTGCGGGGTGGGTGATTTGTTTACTGGAAGGAGAATTCAATATTCATATAATCAGGTTGTGGGATGGAATACAAAATGTTGCTCCTCCGCTCTGAGGGTGGTCTGATCTTGGCACAAAAGGAGGTCATAAATCGAGACATCGGAATGGGAATCAGAATTAAAATGTTTGGCCACTGTGAAGTTCCCCTTGTGGTAGATGATACCGAGATGCTCAACAAAACGGTCTCCCAACTTATGGCGGGTCTCACCAATGTAAAGGAGGCCACATCGGAAGCATAGGACACAATGGATGACCCCAGCAGATTCGCAGGTGAAATGTTGCCTCACCTGGAAGGACTGCTTTGGCCTCTGAATGGAGGTGAGGGAGGAGGTGTACAGGTAGGTGTAGTACTTAGGCCGCTTGTAGTGATAAGTGGGTGGAGGGAGATTAGTGAGGAGGAATGAATGAACAAGGGAATTGTGGAGGGAGTGATCCCTGTTGAAGGAAGAAGGCAGGGTGGGAGCAAGGAAGCTAAAGATATGATTAGTTGTAAGATCTATTTGGAGATGGTGGAAGTTACAGGGGCTGAAGGGGTGGTAATTAAGGACAACAGGAACTCTATCACTATTATAGTGGTGGGAAGATGGGGTGAGCAGGAACGGAAGGAAAATGGAGGAGAAATGAGTGAGGACAGCATCAATAGTGGAAATAGGACAGCCACATGATGGGAACAGATGTGGCGGAAGCGAAGAATAATATAATGTACTTTTGACCTTCACCCTACCCACTGCACCTGAGCCCCTCATCATTTAAACACACTCAGTGTTTCTGTTTCTCCGACAGAAGTGGTGATCTCACATTTCCCACATCGGGCTCCAGCTGGCCTGTTGTTCCCACTCTCTTCTTTTGCCTCCATCACCCCGAAACCTCTCGACAACAGACACAGAACATAGCACAGTACAGCACAGGAACAGGCTCTTCTGCCCACAATGGTGTGCTGAACCAATTAAATTAGTAATCAAATGTCCAACTAAACTAATCATTTCTGCCTGCACCATGTTCACAATCCTTCCATTTCCCTCACATTCACGTGACGATCTAAACACCTCTTACCAATCCCCAATATATCTGCCTCTACCACCACCGCAGGCAGCACATTCCAGTCGCACCACTCTGTGGGGGGGAAACTTACCTCTCACATCCTCTTTGACACCACCTCACCTTAAATGCAAGCTGTCTGGAATTAGATATTTCAACCATGAGAGAACGATACCATCTATCTACACTACCTATGCTTTTCATAATCTCAGAAACCTCTACCTAGTCTCAGGCCAGCCTGCACCACACTAGAGAAACAATCCAAGTTTTACACTGGAATGATCGAAGTGTCCTGGGAAATGGACTTGTGTGGAACATTCAATTTAAATTCATTCTCCTACAGCACAGAGTTTGTCCTACCTCTCGTTACAGCTCATGCCTTACAACCAACGTCTACCCACCCGACCGGAAACTTCTGCTTCATTGCAGAAGGAAGAAAATCCAGCCCCATTTGCAGAAGCACGAAGCCAAAGACAAAGTCCAGACACTGCCAGTTCCATAATCCTGGAGCCCGATCCCAGGATTTTAGTCCAATCACCAACACTCTCAGGACTCTTCCCAGTCGGTAATACGCTGCGGTGTCTTGTCTGTTCCCAGTTCTAAAACTAACACCTCCCTCATCCCAAACAGAACTGGAACCTGATGATGCTTTAACTGGGCAGGGAACCCAGGCTATGGGTCACCAGCAGCTGGGAATATATTTTAACTTTTCTCCAGCAGGTAAATTGAGCACATTTGTTCACCATGTTATTGCTGAGCGGGATCTGGAGCAGAGCAATTTGCCGCCACAACTCCCGTAGTGTAACAAGAACAAAATCTTTTAATATAAAATTGAAAATAAATCACTGGAAGCTCACTACAGGTTTTTCTTCTTTTTGATGTACAAATATTGACTGACTGCAAGATGTTAGCGACATTCTAATCAGATTTGTATAAATGCAATCCCTACATTCATTAGTTATCTTCTTCATTCCAACAAAGGATTCACATTCCATGCAGTGAATGCTCAAGGCATCCAGGCATCCACACCGGCTCCAGAGGCCACTGAGGGGCGGTGACCAGAGAGCAATAGAAATGTTCCAAACTCCTTGCAGCTCTGGTGGGCTGTTACCCTGGTGATGGAGGAAGTGGTTCAGGAGAACTAAGTGAAATAAGAAATAACAGACTCAACCTGACATGCTTTGAGCTTCATTATGACAAAGATGAACAGAGAACACTTGGCCATTTTGTAATGGGGAAGCTAAAATTCCAATGTCTGTTTTAACCCTGTATCGGGGTGCATCCAGTAAATCTGTTGGTATTTCCATCCCTACAGAACTTCCAGCAGTGCAGAAGCTGTTCCGAAATCAAAACACGCTGTTGGATGCCGCTTGTCTGTTCCAAATGTCACTATAGGATATTTACAAAGTCCATCACACAATGCATTGTAGTGATAACCATTAAGTGTCCTTCTCTGTTCAATTGAGTGTTTAAAAATTCCATCATATTCTTGTGTCTGCAAATAACTTATAACTACAATCAACCACAGGCATTGATGTAGGTTTTATTCAGATCCTGCTACTGGACAGATTGATGGCAGGGAAGCTCCCCAGATACAATTGAATGGGTTGAGATTGTGACCTCAGATACAATATTCCCTTCCTGTTAAAAACTTCTTGAACCCATCCACTCCATCCAGACCTCATGATTTCATTGAGGTTCCTGTTCCCAGAGTCACCATCCCACCATTGAGAACAGACCCAGAGACACCAAATTCCCCTCATACTTAAAACCTTTCATTCCAGAATCACTCTTGTGAACTTTGCAAACGAAAACTGGAATAAGCACATTTCCATGAATAACAGAAAATTTGCTGGCTGGATAATTTATTCAGAAAACCTGTGTTTTCCGTACTGCCCCAATAGCTGTCTCAAGCTATCTCCTGATGATCTGATATATCTGTGCGTGGAGCCGAAAGAGATGGGAAGATCTTTAATGATAACTCTGTGCCTGAATTTACTTGGGAGTTAGATATAGAAACGAGGAACGTTAGTTAAGTCATAGATTGTATAGGGATTACACATCAGGAGCTTGCTGGCTTGATATGAACTAGGATGTATAAATCCCCTGGGCCTGAGAAGGTGTACCTCGGACCTTATGGCAGGCTAGTGCAGAGACTACAGGAGCCCTGGCAGACACGGAATGTTTCAAAGGTATGGTTAATATCAGAGAAATATCTACAATATACTTCCGGAAATCATTTGTCTTTGCAACCATGTTGCTGGTATTTAAGGAACTGAGTTACTGGGGTAGGTTTGAACTGTTATAAACTGATTCCCTGATGCACAGAATGACGGCAGATGTTAGCAGGGGTTCCCAATCCTTTTTATGCCATGGACCCCTACCATTAACCATGGCATCCGTGGACCCCAGGTTGGGAATACCTGCTAGAGGTATACAAAACTACGATGGTAGAAATAGTGTGAATGCGTGCAGGCCTTTGGCCTTCAGGTTGGGTAAGGTCATGGGTTTAGGACAAAAAGTGAAATATTTGAAGGGAATTTGAGGAGCAACTCCTTCACTCAGAAGGTGGTGCAAATGTGGATGCAGGTTCAATTGCAGTATTGAAGAGACGTTTGTGTGGGTACATGGATGAGGGAGGTATAGACGTCTATGGTCTGGGTGCACGTGGATGGGTCCAGGCAGAGAATGGCACAGATTAGATGGGCCGAAAGCCCTGTTTCTGTGCGGTAAGAGAATGAATTACATTGTGCGTCCTACACAAGTCCATTTCCCAGGAGACTTCAATCATTCCAACGAAATCTTCTAAAAAACTGCAAATACAAGAAATACTCTACAGATAAAGAATATCTGTGGAGAGGAACAAAGTTAATGCTTCAGCTCCAACACCCCGTGTCAGAATAGCTACAAACAATTTCTGATTTGATTTCAGGTCTCCAGCATCTTGAGTGTTGCTTTAATTTCCAGCTGCTCACAGACAGATGACAGTGAATGGGAATTTCCAAACACGGTGACAATACTGAACCCGAGGTAGATAACCAACAATGCAAACACTGAACAGATCATTCCAGATAGTCACTACCTCTGTGTATTGAGATTACCTCGCAGGTCTATTCGATCTCTCTGATCTTTGGTACGTGTGCCCATTCAGCCGTTCTAACCATCAACAAGATGGCGGCTGCTCTCCCGTCTCAGACACATGTTTCTGCCCCATCCTCATTTCCTCCATCCCTTCAATCTCCACACATCTGCCGACCTCTGCTATACGTGAGGACGATCACTGAGTCTTCACCACCCTCTGTGGTGGGGATTTACAGACATTCACCACCCTCGGAGTGGGGACATTTCCCCTCATCTCAGTCCCGGACAGTCCACCCCCTTTTTCAGAGACTGGGATCCCTGGTTCAACCTGTAATGATGTTGTGCATTTTAATGTGTTCACCTCTCAGTCCTCGATTCTCCAAATGGAAGGGTAATCGCATTTGATCTTTCTTCATATGATGACTCACCACTCCAGGGATCAGTCTGGTGAATCTTCATTGCACTCTCCAATGTCTTTGTTAATCCTCTATGGAATTAATTTCCAACGACTGCAGCCCCATGTTTCCCCCTACCTACTCTTATCCCACCCCTGACACTACCTCCACCTTCCCACCTCGCCTCTCACGTGCATCCACTTCCCACTCCCCAGTTCTTGCCCCATCCCCACCCATCACCTCTCTTCTCAATTTCCCATCTACTCTCAGTCTTAAATACCCCCGACCTGGCTCCGCAGCTGCCTCTGCTAATTTCACAAATTCACTACACTCTGACTTTGTCTGTATCTCTGTTATAAATAGACGCCCCTCTATCCTGAGGCTGATTCACCATTTTAATTGTGTGGAATTTGACCGCCTGGATTGCTGATTGGGATCTTCCGTCGGGAGAATTAAGTGAAATGCATGCATCTTTCAGTAGCCCGGATAGCTGGATAATAATGAATAAATGGCCGACAGGTCGGGGAAGTTAACAGGACACACTGCCCAACATCAGACCACCCATGTCAACACTGGTGTCAGTACTCAGTGATGGAAATGTGGTCTCTCCCCCGGAGGACCCTGTACCTCTCCCGATCCCACAGATGATCCGCTTTAATAACGAACGGGAAATAACCACCGCCCTCCGGGGGCTGTGTGCATGCGCAGAGTGATTATTGCGCAATCAGAGCGGAGGGTCTCCCCAGGGAACAAATTCCAGTGACTCACTCCGTGGGGGAAAATCAAACTTACCCCTCACATCTCCTTTAACCTACCCACTCTCACTTTAAATGCATGGCCTCTTATCTCATATATTTCAACCCCGGGAAAAAAGATATTGTCTATCTACTCTATCGATGTCTCTCATGAACTTATAAACGTCTATCAAGTCTCACCCCAGCCTGCGTGTGTCCAGAGAAAACAACACAAGTTTGTCCAGCCTCTCGTTATAGCTCATGCGATCTAATCCAGGCAATATCCTGGTAAACCTCTTCTGCACCCTCTTCAAAGCCCCAACATCCTTCCTAGAATGGGGGCAACCAGAACTGTTTGAATTACTCCAGATGTGGTCTAACTAGTTTTATAAAGCTGCAACACAACTTCCCGACTTTTGAACTCAGTGCTTCAACTAATAAGGACAACCACGCCATTTGCCTTCTTAACCACCCGATCTAACTGTGCAGTCTCTTTCAGGGAGCGATGAACTTAGAGTCTAAAATCCCTCTGATCATCAACACTGTTCAGGGTTTTGCATTTAACAGTGTACTGTCTCTACATTCGAACTACAGGTCTGCCAAGATGATCTTCACCAATCAAATCTCACTGAGATTTCTCAGGTCCTGTTGAATTTATTGCCAAGTGCATAAGTACGGGAAGGTACAGGTACAGAGAAACATTGACTTGCAGCAGCATCACAGGCAGGTGCATTCAGATAACACACAGAACAGAAATTATACAATTCTCTGTCAGTAACAATATAGAAATATGTTTTACGTCATCCTGCTAACAGGACCAGAACAACAGGGGCTGAGCGGCG
Source organism: Mobula birostris (assembly GCF_030028105.1). Taxonomy (NCBI): domain Eukaryota; kingdom Metazoa; phylum Chordata; class Chondrichthyes; order Myliobatiformes; family Myliobatidae; genus Mobula; species Mobula birostris. The sequence goes on from NC_092382.1 coordinate 17,340,118, forward strand.
GCTCATCTCAGACGGTTCGGTGTGAAGGTCTCACATCTCGGACCGACCCCGGCAGATTCTGTCAAGGAAGCGAGGCGAGGCCGCCAGTTCGGGAAAGTTCATCCCCTCCCCCTTCAGGTTTCACCGATCACCTTGTGTTTCTCTCTCCCTTCCCCCACCCCCACCTTTTATTCTCCAGTCCTGCCGAAGGGTTTCCGCCTGTAACGTCCCAATTCACTCTCACTATGGAATGAGCAAAGTCACTTTAACCCTTTCTCCAGCAGGGAAACCGATAATACCTATACCCTGATATAGGCGACACCACTTACATCTGATCCCGTAACCGGATGGTGTTCAGTGCGGTGCCGGGTAACCACAGTCTGACTTCCTGGATGAGCGATAATGGACCTGGATCAGAGTGCTTAAGCTGCACAGACAGTTCAGTCTGAGATGAGGCATAAATTGACATTTTCGGACTCCAATGGGTGCTAAATAACTCGCACATCACCTGACAACAGATGACGGGCGCGCAAGGTTTCCCAAATGGTCTCATCGTGAGCCCGGGAGCGCGAGAGTAATGAGCTCCGCGAGAGCGCGCGTGTCGGGCAGTGGGCGGGGCGGTGAGCTGAGCTGGTGCGCGAGAGCCCCAGGGAGTCTGCACCGGGATTGACAGGGAACGGGGAGCGTGTCTCTCGGTCCGATACCGTGCTGTCCAGCACCCCGAGTTAGTCATAAATCCGAGCCCCTAACGCAGCTGGGGCACATAAATAACCCACAAAGCTGGACTGTACCTCCTCCTAAAGATGCCGCCTGGCCTGCTGCGTACACCAGCAACTTTGATATGTTTGCGTAAGTAATTAATGTTTGTTTTCAGTTCAAATACATAAATAAAGTCCTATCTCCCTCCAATGCAATCATTATACCAGCTTACATTAATTAAATTGTCAGAGTTTTTTCTGGTCAGCGGACCAACATGCATAACCGGACCACACGGGCCCCTCAAAACTGCTGATGCAGATACTGACATCATTGCTGAACTGATCCAAAATTTCATCATGCATTCCCCATGTCCATCCCTGTAATACTTCAAACCCGCTGTTTATCAATAATCTCGGCCTTCGACAGAATCAAAGACTTAGCGTCCACTGGCGATAAACGAGAAGAGTTCAAATAGCTCACAATCGACACAGGAACAATAGATGTATTCGTCTGCAATAAGAAACTCTGAAAATGGAACGTGTGTTCGCTGTACAGCTCTCACACCCTTGCTTTGAAACAGGAGGCCATTGTTTTAGAGTTGATCTTAATCTTTACCTAACCTGTGGAAAATGTAAATCATGCAAGCAGGAAACAGTTGGAACACAAAAGGCACCACAGCCAGAAGCGATTTCAAAAAAACAAAAATCTCCTTGATCGCTGATCCAATGCACAGACAACTCGGCGTTTGGACATAAAGATCGGAAATAAATATCAGAAGCTGAATTATTTCACCTTAATTCCCGAAGAATACTCTGATAGTGTGGATACGGTGTATCGTTTCTTACAAATAACCCCGGCCACCGATCTCTCGTAACCATGGTAACAGACACAACACTGGAGGAACTCAGCAGGTCAGGCAGCTCTATGGATGGGTGTAAACAGTCGACATTACGGACCGAGTCCCTTCATCAGGACTGGAATGGAAAGGGGAAGCGGGCAGATGATTGACTGATTTGGAAGGTGCGGCTTGTTGTTCTGTGAGACTCGGTGCTCAGGGTCTGTGAGCAAGCAGCAGCCTGTCCCGGCACATTCCTGAGAACAGGGAGCGGCCGTTAGACCCTGGCCGTTAGGCCATTTCTGTGGGTAGGTTATTAAACTGCACACAATACTCCAAATTAGGCCTCATAACCCTCTTAAATCATGCAATCTCCTGTACTGAATACTTTAATTTATGCAGGCCAATGTGCCAAAGATTTCTTCACTACCTTATTTAGTTGTGCCGCCACTTTCAATGGATTGTGGACCTGTATTCCCGGACGCCTTTATTCTACCGCACTCCTCAGTGCCCTACTGCTCACTGTGTAGTCCTATCCTGGTTGATCCTACCGAAGTGCAACAGCTGACAGGTCTGCATCCAATTCCATCTGACATTTCCCTCCTGATACAGATCCCGCTGCAAACCCTGATAGTCTTCAATCGCTGTCAAATACACCCTAAACCTTGGTGTCACCCACAAATTTGCTGATCCGGTTAATCTAATTATCATCGAGGTCATTGATATAGATGACAAACAACGGATGTCAGCACCGATCCCTGCGGAATTCCACCAGTCACAGGTCTCCAGTCAGAGCGGCAACCATCTGCTACCACTATTTGCCTTCCTCCTCCATGCCAACGTCTACTCCCATTTACTACCTCACCCTGAACACCAAGAGAATAAAATTTATTGGTCAACACCCTATGCAGGACCTTGTCAAATGCCCATTTAGAAAATATCCAGTGCCTTTCCTTCATCAACTTTCCTGGTAACATTCCTCGTGCCTTCTTCAAAAAACTCAGTAAGATTGTCTACAACACATGAAGTCATGTTGGATATCCTTAATCAGTCCTGTTTATTTAAATACTCCAATATCCCGTCCTTCCAATGTCTTCCCACAACTGATGTCAGGCACACTGGCCTATAATTTCCTGGTTAATTTTGGAGCCTTTTTTAAACAGCAGATCAAAATTAGCTATCCTCCAATCTTCTGGTACTTCCCCTGTCCTTGAGCATAACATAAACATATCAGCTACGTCCCTGTAATTTCTGCATTCGCATCCATTGGGGTCCGATGGCTGAACTTCTTAGTCGCTGGGGATATATACACTCGAATTTGCCCAATATGCCAAACACTTACTCATCCATACTCTGTATAACATCCATGGCCTCACTTCTCCTTTGCCTCACTTCTATAGATTCTCTTCCTGAGTGAACACAGAAGCAAAAATCCACTTAAGAACTCCTCTATCTTTTTTTGCTCCATACGTACATTACCATTCTAATAATCCAGATGATCAATTGTGCACCCTGCAATCTTTTGCTTTTAAAATATCGGTATAATCCCTCACCTTGTCTGCTAGGACAACCTTATGCCACCCGATAGCCATTCTTTCCTCAATGTTATCCTGTATTTCCTCGACTCCAAAAGTACCTCACATTTTTTCTACCTGCCTACACCTGTTATACACCTATTTTTTTTCTATACCAGGGCCTTAATCTCTCTTGATAAACTGGTATATTTACCTTTTATTCGGACAGGCACATAAATACATTGAAGTCTACAAATTGTATCTTTCAAGGTTTCCCATTTACCAAGTATTCATTTGTCAGAATATAGCCAATTCACACTAGTCAGATTCTTTCTCATAACATCAAAATTGTTCTTTCTCCAATTTAGCATCTCAACCCCTGGAGCAGAGCTATCGTTGTCCACACTTCCTTTGAATCTGATGACATTATGATCACCGATGCAAAGAATTTCCCTACACAGACTTCTGTTACATGTGTCCTGTCCCAGTCCCTAATGGGAGATCAAGAATCACACTTGAGTCTTTGGGACTTCAATGCACTGATTAACAAAACTTTTCTGAAGACATTTGTCAAATACATGAGTACATCTACTTAATTTACAGTATGAGAGTTCCAGTCCGTATGTGGAAGGTTAAAATCAAATTATAACCAATTATGTTTCTTGCAATTTTCTGTAATGTCTACTAATTTGTTCCTCTAAATCCCTCAGACTCTTGGGTGGTCTATAAGACAGACCCATTAACATGTTTAAACAATTTTAATTTCTCCGATCTACCCATAAGACCTCACTGGATGAGTTGCCCCATCTGTCCTTACTGCACACTGCCGTGACATTTTCCCTCAGTAGTGAAGCCACCCCTACCCCTTTAATCAATCCCTCATGCTCTGTCATGTCTAAAACAACATAACCCCAGAAAATCGAGCTGCCAGTTCTCTGCAAGCCAGTCTCAATAATGGCAACAATATCATAATTCCATGTGTTGATCCATGACCCAAGCTCATCTGTCTTTGCTTCAATACTTGTTGCATTGAAATATAAGCAGCTCAGAACACGAGTCACAACATGGTTAACCTTCCATTCCTGACTCTGTCTGAGGTCTCAACAACATCTATTTGAGAAACTTGGATAGGTACATGGATGGGAGGGGATGGAGGGCAGGTCAATGGATCTGGACAGATTAACAGTTCGACAGGGAGATCAGGAACTGTGCACAGTAAAGCTCCCGGTGTGGGAAAGGGAGAATAGGAATCATTCGCAGTAAAGCAGCCGGTGTGGGATATGGAAACCAGGAATGGTGCACGATAATATCCAAAGACCGAGAATTGTGTGGAAAACCCCCGTGTGGGATTGGAGACTGGGAAACATACATAATAAACACCCCAGCTGTGGAATACCAAGACTGGGAACCACAATCTCAGGGTGGATTTGTTCAGTGACTTGTGATCAGCCATGACGAACATCCCTGACATTGTGGATGGATAAATATTTAATCCAATAATTCTGGCCTCCCTCACTCGTCTTTGCCTCCTCACCACCACTTCACCCTGCTCTCTTCTCCCTGCCTCTCCCTCACCCTTCCCAACTCGCCCCTTCTACTCACCACCCATCAACCTCGCCGTCCTTTCTCATCATCCCCCCTAGTGCTCACCCTCCTACCCCTCCGCACCCCACACCTTCAGCCCCAATCCCATCTCCCTCGCTGCCCTGTCGTTGACGTCATTCTCACTCGCCTGTCTTTCCTTGCCACCCAACCCGGTCACAAATCCTCCTCAATGTACAGCCCACCGCCCCTCCCTACTCACTGATGATCTCACCCATCCCTCTCTCCTTGTCAACCTAGTCACACCCCTCCTTACTTGCTGCCCCCCTCACTCACCCGTTCCTCTTCGATGCCTCCTGCACACCCCTCCTTCGACATCCCACTCACTCACCCCCTCATCGACAACATTTATTCTACCTTCCCCTCCTACTCTCCCTAACCTTATCTCCTACTATGTCACTCCCTCACTCTCCCCACCATTTACTCCTTCCACACTCTCACTCCTCTCTCTCTCTGCCTCTTTCCTTCATCCTCTCTCCTATTCCAATCCCCTCTCTCTACGCTTCCCATTACCCTCTCACCATCCATCCCTCTCACTGCCCTTTCTTTCCCTCGCTGTACTTCTCCCCCTCTCTATCCCCTCGCGCTAGACCTCTAACCCTGCTTTCCCTCTCCCCACCTCACTCCCCCCTTTGTCCCTCTCCCCTTCTTTCCCTCCCCACATCTCACTCTCTTACTCCACCTCTCTCTTGCCCTCTCCCTTCATTCCCCATCTCTCTACTTCCCCCACACAATTTCAGCTTCCCCCTCTCCACCTTCCACACACTCACCCTGCCCTTCCCCTTACCCTCACGGTCTCCCCCTTGCACTCACCCTTACATCAACAGCAGTTAAACGTTTAGTGGGATCCGTGACTGGGAACACTGCAGGTTCCATACCCGAGGGTAATGTTCGTTAATTTAAAGAATGCCGCAGTTGGGAATGGCACAGACTGGTTTATTTGAAGGAATCTTGGAATTAAGAAAAAGCAACTGCGGATGATGAGAGCTGAGGTAAAAATAAAATTTTGTAAACTCACAGCAAACAGGGCAGTAACTGTAACTTGTAACGTTACGGGTTCGAGACCATAGGTCATGTTCTTTATATCACGTTAAGGGTTCTATCACTCTACCCTGCAGCAGAAATGGATAAATACAATATTAACAAACAACACACATCAAAGTTGCTGGTGAACGCAGCAGGCCAAGCAGCATCTGTAGGAAGAGGTGCAGTCGACGTTTCAGGCCGAGACCCTTCGTCAGGACCATACAATACAATATTAAAGTGACTTTGTTCACATCAGACTGAGAGTGATTTGTCGAACCGGTTCCATTTGATTTCAGCAGTTGTGAGGAACGTGTGTGTGGCAGTTTGCAATGTGTCAAAACGCTGTTGGACTATTCTTGGGGAATTACTGTGTGAACCATTCAACATTTGATATTTTATCAAATGTTCCTGTTAAACGAAAGGACGGGGATGAAAAGACTCAAAAACATTAGAGATAGCCGGGAGGTGATAAACTTGATCAAGAAGAAGGAAAAGGAAATGTATGTAAAGCTTCAGAGTTAGGATCAAACAGAACACATGAGCAGTATAAATACACCAGAAAATAACTAAAAAAGGGAATTACAAAAGCCAAGAGGGGTCATTAAAAATTCTTGGCAAGTTGGATTAAAGTGAATCATAAGCCATTCTATACATTCATCAAGAGCAGGGGAATAACTAGGAAGAGAACCGTAATGCGTTCTCTTCAGTAATCATCTCGAATCACATTAGGCTGGCACCATCCCCAGCATTCACAAAACTGCATGTTATATTATATCAAAGAACACCTCACAAATAACTTCTTTGGAAAAGATCTCTAGTTCAGTTGATGACCTGAAGCATCATTGTGCCTATTTTAAAACACAGAAAGCAAAGCAACTTTGTCTATCAAAATGGAGGATGTAAAACAGTTCCACAAAATGGCAGTCTCCATCTCCAAGCACGAGGCAGGAGCAAAGACAACTGATCTGTCTGCTTCCACTGTCGTTGACCCATGAGACTTCGACATTTTCTTCCAGACTTTAAATCCACCATCATTAACAAATTGACAGTAATGAGTTAAATTGTTCCCAATTATCACCATTCTGCATTGATATAAAATTACAGTGCCGCAGTGTGTCCAAATATGTCTGTAGATCAACTGCTGAGATATTTATCAAATTAACATTATACAGACAGGCTGCAACAGGGACAGGAGTAAACGGTCCAGATGCACCGACCTCATAACACAGCCAAAGCGGGTTCTCGCTAGATAGATAGATAGATAGATAGATATACTTTATTAATCCCGGGGAAATTTGGTAATTTGGGTAACACAGCCAAACGGGTTCTCGCCCCACATAACCTCGCCCCTGAGATAATGAATTTGATTACTGGTGTCCCATTCTGTGCCCCATCCTGGGACACTGATGGCATTACTGGTGTCTGAAACCGAGCCCCACTTGGGTCTTTAAATAGCATTACAGTGCGCCATTCTGCACCCCATCATGGGACGCTGATGGCATTTATAGAGACCCTTACTGAGACTAATCCTGGGGCATCGTGGGAAAATGTTTGTGTTTCCATCGATTTTGGGAGAGAGAGGATGTGGTGGATGCAGTCGTCACAGAGAGTTACAAGGGATTTCAGCCACCCCAGAACAACAGGAGTTGTATTCTATGAACGTCTCGGAGATGGGGTTGTTTTCGCTGCAGTTGGAAGTTTCCACATCCCTTAAGAGGCTAACAATTATACCAGTGCCCAGGAAAAGCAGTGTGAGTTGCATTAAAGACTATCGTCCACAGCAATCACAACTACTGTGATGAAATGCTTTGAGAGGTTTGGATGACGAGAGTTAGCTCTGCCTATCGCAATTTTCCTGTATCCGTTATAGGTCACAATGCGAACTCATCGGCTCATCACGAGGCTTGTTTCTCGACTAGAGCTCAGCGTGTAATGCAATTATTCCTATAGTTCTGATCAAAAATCTCAAACCCCTGGGACTTTCTGCCTCCCTCTGCAACTGGATCCTCAATTTCCTCACCGGAAGACCACAATCTGTGCGGATCGGAAATAACGACTGCACTTCGTTGACAATCAACACTGGTGCACCTCAAGGATATGTGCTTCGCCCACTGCTCCACTCTCTCTGCACCCATGGCTGTGCGGCTAAGCACAGCTCAAATGCCAGTGACAGATTTGCTAACGACACCGCTATTGTTGACAGATTTTCAGATGGCGAGAAGGCAAACAGGAGTGAGATATATCACCTAGATGAGTGGTGCTGCAGCAACAACCTTGTACTCAACATCGGTAAGACCAACACTCTAACTGTGGACTTCTGAACGGGTAAGATGAGGGCACAGACACACCAATCGTCATTGATTGTCAGCAGTGGAAAAAGTGAGCGACTTCATGTTCCTGTGTGTCAACATCTCTGAGGATCTATCCAGTGGCCAGCGTATCGATGCAGTTACAAAGAATGCACGTCACAGACTATATTTCATTAGGACTTTGACGAGATTTGGGATGTGACCAAAGACTCGCAGATTTTACAGTTGTACCATAAAAATTGTCCTAACTGGCTGCACATCACTTGATATGGTGGGGTGGGGTAAGTGGAGAAGCTACTGCACAGGACCGAAATACTGTCAGGAATGTTGTCAATTCAGTCAGCTCCATCATGGGCAGTGGTCTCCATAGCATCCAGGACATCGTCATGGAGCGATGCCTCAAAACAGCAGCATCAGTCATTAGGGATCTGCTTCACCAAGGACATGCCCTTTTCTCATTGGTATCACCAGGAAGGTGGTACAGGAGATTGAGGGCACACACTCAATGAGTCAGGAACCGTTTCCTTCCCTCTGCCAATTGATTTCTGAATTGACATGGAACCCATGAACCTACTTCACTAAATTCATTTTTGCATAACTTATTTAATTTAACTTTTAGTAACAGATACTTACTGTAATACAGTTTCTTTCTATTATTATATATTGAATTGTACTGCTGTCACAAAGCCAATAATGTTGAAACATATGCCTATGATATGACACATCGTCCTGATGACTCTTCGGGGATTAATTCTGATTGGTCCATCGGGCTGAAGATCCACTTCCCATGTTCTTCTCCGTTCCCCAATAACAAACTGTGCAGATAGACAGACAAAGATCACATTCCCTATCCCTGGGACCGGGGCAGTAATGCCACTGCTCTGCTCGTTGGAGATGGGAAACCATCTTTTTCATTTCACTTTCCACACAGCCAGACTCTGGACATTGCCGATTTGGGGCTGTGTTCATAGGGATATCCCAGGCTTTTTGAAGCAGACTCACTCCACTGCCCTGAGAGGACACTTGCAGTGTGGACGGTGCTGCAGCAGCCCCGGGGACATCAGATCCTGGACTCAGACACTGGGCATTGGGCAACAGCACAACTGTATAATTTCATATTTCATAACTTTCATGGTTAGTTTCTCCCCAGAGCAGCGAAAGTATAACGTGCAAGAATGTTGTTGGTCAGTTATCAGACTGGGACAACGAGACAATTACAGCTCTAGGAAAAAGAGCAGTTACTTTACTGAATTAAAAATATATAGTTTAGTACAATTTAGCAAGACATTTGGCAGAGTCCCACATGGCAGATTAGTCAAGAAGGTCCAGGGGTTTGGCATTCAGGATGAGGTGGCAAACTGACTTTGACATTGGTTTCACGGGAGAGCCAGTAAGTGGTGGAAGATGGTTTGACTCTCTGACTGGAGACCAATGACTCGTGGAGTGCAGCGGGGTTCAGTGCTGGGTTCATTATTGCTCATCATCTCTGTCAACGATCTGGATGATTTAATTACTGCAATAGTTATAGAACATAGAATAGTACAGCACAGTACAGACCCTTCAGCCCACAATGTTGTGCCAACCCTCAAACCCTGCCTCCCAGATAAGCCCCTACCTTAAATTCCTCCATATACCTGTCTAGTGGTCTCTTAAACTTCACTAGTGTATCTGCCTCCACCACTGACTCAGGCAGTCCACGCACCAACCACTCTCTGAGTGAAATATCTTCCTCTAATATCCCCCTTGAACTTCCCACCCATTACCTTAAAGCCATGCCCTCTTGTATTAAGCAGTGGTGCCCTGGGGAAGAGGCACTGGCTATCCACTCTATCTATTCCTCTTATTATCTTGTACACCTCTATCATGCCTCCTGTCATCCTCCTTCTCTACAAAGAGTAAAGTCCTAGCTCCCTTAATCTCTGATCATAATCCATACTCTCTAAACCAGGCAGCATCCTGGTAAATCTCCTCTGTACCTTTTCCAATGCTTCCACATCCTTCCTATAGTGAGGCCACCAGAACTGGATACAGTACTCCAAGTGTGGCCTAACCAGAGTTTTATAGAGCTGCATCATTACATCACGACTCTTAAACTCTATCCCTCGACTTATGAAAGCTAACACCCCATAAGCTTTCTTAACTACTCTATCCACCTGTGAAGCAACTTTCAGGGATCTGTGGACATGTACCCCGAGATCCCTCTGCTCCTCCACACTACCAAGTATCCTGCCATTTACTTTGTACTCTGCCTTGGAGTTTGTCCTTCCAAAGTGTACCACCTCTCATTTCTTCGGGTTGAACTCCATCTGCCACTTCTCAGCCCACTTCTGCATCCTATCAATGTCTCTCTGCAATCTTTGACAATCCTCTACACTATCTACAACACCACCAACCTTTGTGTCATCTGCAAACTTACCAACCCACCCTTCTACCCCCACATCCAGGTCGTTAATAAAAATCAGGAAAAGAAGAGGTCCCAGAACAGATCCTTGTGGGACACCACTAGTCACAATCCCTCAATCTGAATGTACTCCCTCCACCATGACCCTCTGCCTTCTGCAGGCAAGCCAATTCTGAATCCACCTGGCCAAACTTCCCTGGATCCCATGCCTTCTGACTTTCTGAATAAGCCTACCGTGTTGAACCTTGTCAAATGTCTTACTAAAATCCATATAGATCACATCCACTGCACTACCCTCATCTATATGCTTGGTTACCTCCTCAAAGAACTATCAGGCTTGTTAGACATAATCTGCCCTTCACAAAGCCATGCTGACTGTCCCTGATCAGACCATGATTCTCTAAATGCCCATAGGTCCTATCTCTAAGAATTTTTTCCGACAGCTTTCCCACCACAGACGTAAGGCTCACTGGTCTATTATTACCTGGACTATGCCTACTACCTTTTTTGAACAAAGGGACAACATTCACCTCCCTCCAATCCTCCGGTACCATTCCCGTGGACAACAAGGATATAAAGATCCTAGCCAGAGGCTCAGCAATCTCTTCCCTTGTTTTTTGTTCAGCAACAGGTTATTTGCCTTGGTCCGTACTCATTAAATTAGTTTACAGTAACTCTGTAGTCAGAGCTTTTCTTGTGAACATACCAGGCAGAAATTGGCCACTCAGCCCATCGAACCTCCTGCCCCACGCAGTGAAATCATGGCTTTCATTCCACAATGCCCGCCTGCAGCTTTCTCTAACTGATCACAACTCCACCCACCCCCACCCCCCACTGTCTGCTGTGTCGAGACCTTGAACAGAATCAATGTCTTTGCTTCTAAAGGAAGTTGAGGACATCAGCTCGAAATACCCACAATAAACACAGTCACAATGAGAAAAACAACATGCATTCATCTGAAATGACAAGTTTTGGAAAGAGAAGCTGTGTTGGCTAAACGGCTTTTCGCACACTTGCTTTGAAATCGTAACCCCTGATTCAAGAAGTTTTTAACATTGACATAAATTGTGGAAAATCTCAACCGTGCAGACAGGAAAATGCAAGAACACAAATACCACAACCAACAGAAGAGACAAAATAGAGCGAATAACTTCTTGCAATACACACAAAATGCTGGAGGAACTCAGCAGGCCAGGCAGCATCTAGGAAAGGAGTCCTGGCCGAAGGGTTTCAGCCTGAAATGTCCACTGTTCACTCTTCTCCATAGACACTGCCTGGCCTGCTGAGTTTCTCCAGCATTTTGTGTGTGTTTCTCCGATTTCCAGCATCTGCAGCATTTCCTCTTGTTTGCGAATATCTTCTTGGTCACTGATCCAAAACATAGGTAACATGTTGACTGGAAATAAAGATCGGAAATAAATATCAGAAGCTGAATTATTCTCACCTTAATTCACCAAGAATGCTCAGTCTCAGTGTGGGTATGTTTTCATGTCATTTTCTTCTAACTTCATCCCAGACCATCAGGCCAGGGTCATTCAGTAGCTATGGGGGAGGGGCCGGTGTTGCTGTTCTGTGAGACTCACAACGCGATTTTCTGTGTACAAGCTGCTGCCTGTTTGCAAGGCAGATTCCAACTCGCACACATTCCTCAGAGCAGGGAGCAGCTTCTGTGCAGAAAACAAACAAATCGGTTTGATATTTCGCACTCACATTCAACTGTGAACAAAGCTAATTTAATACAGTATTTAAATACTTCTGTTACATGGGGAAAAAACAATAAAAACACAATGGCATAGAAAAGAAAGTTCAGCAGTGTCTGCAGTCTGAATGTCTACTTGATAAAATTGCTATCAGTTTTTGAGAGTTTCCGTTCTTTTACCTGAAACACCCATCTTCTGTACATGTATCTGAATATATATATATACACAAGTTAATTAAATAAGTCAATCTGGAGGGGGGGGAGAGGGGCGGGGGAGAGGGAGAAGTTGGATCGAGGGGGGATACCGAGTGTGAGAGCATTTGAACTGAGAGGGGAGTGTGGGAGAGGAATTTGACCTGTATTCACTCTATCCCATTGTTTGGTTTCTGATGCACCGATCGTACCAATGTCAGGTATACAGTTCCCTAAAATAGAGTAACATTTAGACAGTTCGATAGAGAATGCACTTGGCTTCATAGGAAAAGGCACTGAGTATCGGAGTTGAGAGGTTACGTCACAGTTACACAAGAGGTTGGTGTTGCCGCACTGTGCTTGGTTTTGGTCGCCCTGCAGTAGGAACAATGATATTGAGCTGGAAGGAAGGCAGAGAGAGATTTAAACATACTTTTTTCTCAACAACTTCAATTCCCAAGCCCTGACCATCACATTTTCACCCTGGATGTCCAGTACCTATACACGTCTATTCCCCTGTCAAGAAGATATTTGCTTCTTTCTCCACGAAAGTACCAACCAGCCTCCTCCGTCTGGCAGAACTGGTCCTCACCCTTAACAAGTTCTCCTCTGGCTGCTCTCATTATTTCCAGAATTGAGGGTTAGCCATTGGCACCTGCATGGCCCTCAGCTCTCCATGCTTTTTGTTGGCTACGTAGAACAGTCCATGTTCCAACCCCTTTCAGATAATGTTTCTTTCATTACATTGTCACAAAAACAAAGGAGCTGATTGTGGACGACAGGAGGAATGGAGACAGGCTAACCCCTATTGACATCAGTGGATCTGGGGTTGAGAGGGTGAACTGCTTTAAGTTCCTCGGTATAAACATCACCGAGGATCTGACGTGATCTGTATACACCGGCTGTGTGGTGAGAAAGGCACAACAGCACCTCTTTCACCTCAGATGGCTGAAGATCTGGGATGGGCCCCCAAATCCTAGGAACTTTCTACAGGGACACAATTGAGAGCATCCTGACTGGCTGCATCACTGCCTGGTATGGGAACTGTACTTCCCTCAATCGCAGGAACCTGCAGAGAGTGGTGCGGACAGCCCAGCGCATCTGTAGATGTGAACTCCCTACCATAAAGGACATTTAAAAAGGCAGGTGTGTAAAAAGGGCCCGAAGGATCATTGGGGACCCGAATCACCCCAGCCACAAACTATTCCAGCTGCTACCATCCGGGAAACGGTACCGCAGCAAAAGGACCAACAGGCTCCAGGACAGCTTCTTCCACCAGGCCATCAGGCTGCTTAATTCATGCGGACACAACTGTATTTCTATGTTATATTATTGTACATATTTATTATAAATTACTATAAATTGCTCATTGCACATTTAGACAGAGACGCGATGTAAACATTTTTACTCCTCATGTATATGAAGGATGTAAGTAATAAAGTCATTTCAATTCAATTGACGACTGAATTGGTGCTGCTTTATATATCCATGATCAGGTCATCAATTTCCTCAATGTTGCTTCCAACTTCATCCCATCTTTAGATTCACATTGTCCGTTTCTGAAACCTCTCTCTCATTGCTCGATCTCTGGAAGAAAACTCTTTTATAAATTTACCACGGCTATCTTGAAAATAACTCTTTCTGCCCTGCCTCCTGTAAAAATGCTATTCCATTTTTTTTCGTTCCTTCCTCTCTGCTGGATCTGTTCCCAGGGTGAGGCTTTTCACTGATTACAGAGGAAGAGTCGTTTTCTGCCTGAGCCAGATCAGGATGGATTAATCCACAGGGCCTGACAAGGTGTTCCCTCAGATCCTGATGGAGGCAAATGCAGAAATTTACAGGGTCCTAGCAGAGATATTGGCATCATCCTAAGCGACAGGTGAGTAACCGGTGCAATGGAGAATAGTCTATGTTGTTTGGCAGTTCAATCAAGTCTCTAAAAATAACCAAGGAAATTATAGGCCGGTGAGCCTGACATCAGCAGTGGGAAAGTAATTGGATGGTATTCTGAGAGACTGGATTTATACATACTTCAACAGACATGGCCTGATTAATGAGAACCAGCATGTCCAATCAATCCTATACAGTTTTTCAAAAAGGATGTCAGGAAAGTTGAAGGCAGCAAGGCAGTGCATGTTGTTTACATGGGATTGCAAAGCATCAGCCAAGGGGACACCTTGTCAGGCCCTGGAGATTTATCTATCTTAACCTGCCTTGTGACTGCAATCACCCCCTCCTCTGTACACTAAATAGCATCTCTGGCTTCAGTTCTGCTTTGCCTCACTTTTTTAGATTTTGTGTCCCCCCTCCTATGATCTCCCATATTCCATTTGTGGCCACACATAGATTACTATCCTGATCTCCAGGAGGACCAATTTCATTCCTTACAATCCTTGTGCCCTTATCATATCTGTAGATCTCCTAGGATTCTCCTTCATTTTGCCTGCTAGGACAACCTCATTCCTTACTGTAGCTCTCATGTTCTTTCTTTATGCTCTCTTGCATTCCTTACACTCCAAAAGTACCTGATTTATTCCACCCTCCCCATATCTGAGATGCACCTTCTTTTTTAGTTTCTTAACCAGTGCCGCAATAACTCTTGAGAACCAAAGTTCTCTAAGCCTGCTATAATTACCTTTAATTCTGACAAAAAAAACACACACAAGCTTTGTACTCTCAATATTTCACTTACCGTGTGCACCCTTGCTAGAAGACAATCTGTCCAAATGCACACTTGCCAGATCGTTTGTGACACCATTAAAATTGCCCTATCTCTAGTTCAGAATCTGCACCCATGAATCCATAATTACTTTGAAATTAATTGTATTATGATCACTCAATGCAAAGCACTGCCCTACAGAAACTTACTACATCGCCCCTGTCTTATCCCCTATCGGCATCCGTTAGTCTTGCGAGACCTTGGATCTGCGCCTGGAAAGTCTTCACTCTCCAGGGCGCAGGCCTGGGCAAGGTTGTATGGAAGACCAGCAGTTGCCCATGCTGCAAGTCTCCCCTCTCCACGACACCAAGGTTGTCCAAGGGAAGGGCATTAGGACCAATACAGCTTGGCACCAGTGCTGTCGCAGAGCAATGTGTGATTAAGTGCCTTGCTCAAGGACGCAACACGTTGCCGCGGCTGGGGCTCGAACTTGCGATCTTCAGGTCGCTAGTCCAATGCCTTAACCACTTGGCCTACTGATTAAGGAAACCTTCCTGAACACATCTGACAAACTCTATCATATCCAGACATTTTACAGTTTTGGAGTCCCAATCTATATGTGAAAAGTTTAAATCACCTACCATAGCAAATTATGTTTCTTGTAGCAGTCTGTGATAAATTCTACAAGTTTGTCCTCTAAATCTCAGGGATTATCGGATGCTTTGTACTATGGCCTGAATGAAGTGGAATACCATTTTTATTCTTCATTTCCTCCATGAAAGCCTCACTGGACGAGTTCTCCTGTGTGTCCTGACTGAGCACAGTGGTGACATTTTCCCTGAGTAGTAACACGACCCCTCCCCTTTAATCCTTTCCGCTCTGTCCTGTCTACAACTACCGAACCCCTTAATATTGAGCAAGCAATCCTGCCCCTCCTGCAACTAAGTCTAACTAAGAGCTATAACATGATTATTCCATGTGTTGATCCATGCCCTGAGCTCATCTGCCTTGCCTTCCATACTTCTTGCATTAAAATACAAGCATCTTAGAATGTTAGTCACAGCCTTTTGATTGCTGACTTTGTCTGAGGTCTTAAGAATGTCAGTTTGAGGAACTTGGATAAGTACATGGATGGGTGAGGTACAGAGGTATGGTCAATGGGACTTGATAGATTGACAGTTTGACACAGAGACGGGAACAGTGCCCAGTACAACCCCTGGTGTGGGATAGCCTGATTGGGAATCATGTGTGGCAAAACATCCGGTGTCGGAGAAGGACACAGCAAATGGTGCACAATGGGATACAGAGAATGGGAATTGTTCTTGGTAAAAACCCTGCTGTGAGATTGCAGACTGGGAACCGTGTGCAGTACAATGCCCAGTGTCGGACACAGAGACCGGGAACCGTATTAATACCATAGATTTTTTTTCAGTGACTTGTGATCAGCCATAACTAACGTCCTTGCCACTGTGGATGAATAATTCTGACCAGACACACTGCCTCGCTACTCATTCATGGCTCCCCACCGCCACTCTCCATAACCCTGCTCGCTTCATCCCTCTCTCTCCCTCTCCCTTCCCAACTCACCCCACTCCCCTTGCCACCCATCACCCTCACCCCTCCTTTCTCATACGTGAGTGGGAAGTTTGATGAATGGGAAGCTTTTAAATTCCAACAAAAGGGAACCAAAGCAGCTGCAGGAAAGGAGAAGATGAAACATGAAGGCAGACTAGCCAATAACATGAAGCAGGATACCAGAAGATTATTCAGTTATATAAAGAGTAAAAGGGAGGTGAGAGTTGATATTGGACACTGGAAAATGATGGAAAATCATTTTCCTGTGGGCATACTCAGCAAATCTATAGAATAGTAACTAACAGGATCAATGAAAGATCAACCGGAGTGCAGAAGATACCAAATTGTGCAAATGGAAATATAAAATAAATAGCAATAAATAATGACAACATGAGATAATGAGATAAAGAGTCCTTAAAATGCAATGGAGTAATGGAGGAGAAGGAAATGGCAGATGAACATAACAGGTACTTTGCATCAGTCTTCACTGTGGAAGACACTAGCAGTGTGCCACAGGTCTGTGAGTGTCAGGGAGCAGGAATGAGTGTCATTGCTATTACAAAGAAAAGAAGTACAATACAAACTCAAAGATCGAAAGGTGGATAAGTCAACTGGGCCACATCCCAGAGTCCTGAGAGAGGTTGCTGAAGAAATAACGGATGCATTGGTCATGATCTTTCAGGAATCATTTGATTCTGGCAGGACCCGGAGAAGTGGAAGATTGCAAATGTCACTCTGCTCATTAAGGAGTGAGGACGGTAAAAGAAAGGACATTATAGACCAGTTAGCCTAATGCTAGTGGTTGGGAAAGTGTTGGAGCCTATTATTAAGAATTAGGTTTCAGGATACTTCGAGACTAGTGATAAAATATGTCAAAATCATCATGGTTTCTGGAAAGGAAAATCTTGCCTGATAAATCTGCTAGAGTTCTTCAAGGAAGTAACAAGCAGGGTGGACAACGGGGAGACAGTGAATGTAACTTACCTGCATTTTCAGAAGGCGTTTGATAAGGTGCCACACATGAGGCTAATTAACAAGCTAAAATCCTGTGGCATTACTGGAATGAGACTGGTATGATCAGCTGAATAGCTGACAGGCAGAAGGCAATGAGTGGGAATAAAAGGGGCCTTTTCTGGTTGGCTGCCGGTGACTAGTGATGTTCGTCAGAGTTCTGTATTTGGACCGCTACTTTTCACATTGTTTGTCAATAATGTAGATAATGGAATTGTTGGCTTTGTGGCAAAGTTTGTGGATGATAGGAAGATAGGTGGAGGGATAGGTAGTGCTGATGAAGCAATAACTCAGACAAATTGAAAGAACAGGCAAAAAAGTGGCAGGTTGAATACAGTGTTGGGAAATGTATGATAATGCATTTTGGTAAAATGAACAATAGTGCAGACTATCAGCTAAATGGGGAGAAGGTTCAAACATCAGAGTTGCAGAGGGAATCAGGAGAACTCAGGCAAGACTCAAGGTTAATTTACAGGTTGAGTCTGTGGTAAAGAAGGCAAATGCAATGTTGTCATTTATTTCAAGGGGAATAGAATATAAAAGAAGGAGAAAATTCTGAGTCTCTGTGAGACACTGGTCAGCCCATATTTCAAGTGTCGCCAACAGTTCTGGGCCCAATATCTCAGAGAGCACGTGTTGTCTTTGTTGAGTGACCACAGGAGGTTCATGAGGATGATTGATTCCAGCAATGAAGGGTTAACGTATGAACAGCATTTGGCAGCTTTGGGCCTGTACTCACTGGAATTTAGAGAAATGCTGGGGAATCTCATTGAAACTTACCAACTGCTACAAGGACTGGCTAGGGTGGATGTGGGAGAGGATGGTTCCTGTGGTGGGGGTATCCAAAATCTAGAGGGCGCAGCCTCCAAACTGAGGGGCGACCGTTCAGAAAAGATGAAAGAAGGATTTGTTTCAGCCAGAGAGTAGTGAATCTGTGGAATGTTCTGCCACAGACTCTACTGGCAGACAAGTCTGTGTGTATATTCAAGGTGGAAGTTGATTGTCTCCTGATCAGTCAGGGCATTAAAGGATATGGGGTTGAGTGGGAGCAGAGATCAGCCATGAAGGAATGGTGGAGCAGAATCGACAGGCTGAATTCTGCTCCTGTGTCTTTTGGTCTGGTGACTGTCACAAACCGATTTTTTTACGGAATCATGAAAAAAATGTTTTAGAAACAACTATAGACAATGTGAGTCTGAAGGAAAAAACTATAAAATTCCGGAAACTCGCAGCAAGCAGGGCATCGACTGTAATTGGTAACGTTGTGGTTTCGAGACTACCAGTAGTGTTCTTTATATCAGTTTTCACATTCACTGACCTTCCCTGCAGTTAAGCAGACTAATAATGTGAATGTTTTCACACCTGAATGAAAGTGAAACGACAAACCAGTTGGATATGGTTTTAGCAGAATGGCCTAAAGTTCTGCTTTAGGAAAAACTGCCTCCAGTTCTGTGGAATGTGCGGGGCCAGATAGCTGCTTGCACCAGACCCTAAGGTTGTTATATCACAGAAAAACAACCCACACCTTTTCCCAGTACTCTTTCAACCTTATTTATTTCTCTTCTATAGGTAGATGACCAAAACTGCAGTAAACACTCCAAATTCAAACGCACCAATGTCACCAACCTCAAAATAACACCCCATCTCCAGGATTCAGTACGTTAATTTACGCAGGCAATCTGGAAAAGGCTCTTTTTTATGACCCAATCTACCTGTGGCACTACTTTAAGTGTATTATACACCAGAATACTAAAGTGAGTTTGTTTACGTGATTGAGAGTGAAATGTCAAACCGGTTGGAATTGGTTTCAGCAGAAAGGCCACTCCCTGTTCTAAAGAACATGCAGGCAGCTGGTTAAACACAGACCCTGAGCTCCGAGTCTCACAGAAAAGCAACCCACATTTTCCAAATCAATCAGTGATATTGCCTCTTCCCCCTTCCTTTCCAGTTCCACTGAAGAGTTTCGGCCTGAAACATTCCCCGTTGTATTCAGTTGCATACATATTGCCCAGACCTGCTGAGTTACTCCAGCATTTTGTCTTTCCCTGGTTACGAAAGATCCGCGACTGGGAGTGTGTGGGCAGTTTGAAACCGCATCAAAACACATCCACACTGTTGAATATTCTTGGGGAATTAAGGTGTGAATCATTCAAGTCTGATATGAATTTCGGATCTTTACTCAATCAAATCTTTGTCTGTGATCAAGGAGTCACAGAGTCATAGTTAAGAGAGTCATATTGAAACAGAACACAGTACAGACGCTTTGTCCGAATCATTTAAACCGCCTGTTCCCGCCCACCTGCACAGTAGCCATATTCCCCCATCCATATTTTCAAAGGCGAAATCGTGCTCGCATGTACCACTTCTATTGGCAGCTCATTCCACTGTCTCTCCGCTCTCTGATTGAAGACGTCTTCACTCATGTCCCCCTAAAACTTTTCACCTTTCACCCATAATGCATGATCTCTGGTTGCCGTTCCACCCGACTTCAGTGGAAAAGGCCTGCTTGCATTTACCTATCTATACGCATCATCCTGTTGTACTGCTCTATCGAATCCCCTCTCAATTTTTAGCGTTTCAAGGATTAAAGTCTGAAACTACTCAACCTTTCCTTATCACTCAGGTCCTCCGGAAACATCCTTGAAATTTTTCCCAGTACTCTTTCAAACTTACTTGCATCTTTCCCGTAGGTAGGTGACCAAAACTACACACAATACTCTAAATTCAGCCTCATCGATGTCTTATACAACTTCAAAATAACATCCTGTCTCCTGCAGTCGATAATTTAATTTATGAAGGTCACTTTGGCAAAAGCTTTTATTTACGACCCGATCTACCTGTGGTGCTACTTTCAATGAATTATGGACCTGTATTCCCAGATCCTTTTGTTCCACCACAATTTTTAGTGCTCTACTGTTTACTGTGTAAGACCTACCATAGTGCAACACTTCACACTTGCCTGCATTAAATCCCGTCTGCCATTGTCAGCGCAGTATTTCCAGCTGTTCCAGATCCCACTGTAACCTGTGAAAACTTGCCTCTCTGTCAACTACATCCCCAATCTCGGTGTCATATGCAAATGTGCTTATCAAGTTAAAAACATTATCATCCCAATCATTGATGTAGATGGCAAACAGCAACAGACCCAACTACCATTCCTGCGGCTCCCCACTGGTCATAAGCCCCAATTAATGGAGATAATCATCTACCATCACTGTCTACCTTCTCCCAAAACAACATTGTCTACTCCAATTTACTTCCTTGCGTTGAACGTGATGCAAATGAATTTTCTTGACCAACCTCCTACACGGGATTGTTAAATGCTAGCAAAAGTGTATGTAAACAACATCAGTCCTGTCTTTTCAAATACTTATATATGCAGTGCTTCTAATAACTTCCACACTACTGATGTCAGAAGCACTGGTCTATAGTCTTCTGGGTTTTTTTTCAGCCTTTCTTCAACAGCAGAATAATGTCATTTACTTGGATTTTCAGAATGCGTTTGATGAGGTGCCATACATGAGGCTGCTTAACAAGGTAAAATCCTATGGCATTACAGGAAAGACACTGGCATGGATAGCAGAATGGCTGGCAGGCAGGAGGCATCGAGTGGGAATAAAGGAGGCCTTTTCTGGTTGGCTGCCTAGTGGTGTACCACAGGGGTCAGTATTCGGTCTGCTGCTTTTCACATTGTTTGCCAATGATTTAGATAATAGAATTGATGGCTCTGTGGCAAAGGTTGCGGATGATATGCGGGTAGGTGGAGGGGTAGGTAGTGCTGAGGAAACAATGCGACTGCAGCTGGACTTAGACAAATTGGAAGAATGGGCAAAAATGTGTCAGATTGAATACAATGTTGGGAAAAGTATGATGATGCATTTTAGTACAAAGAATGATAGTACACACTATCATCTAAATGGGGAGAAGGTTCAAATGTCAGAGCTGCAGAGGGACTTTGGAGTCCTCATGTAAGACTCCGAGGAAGTTAATTTATAGTTTGAATCTGCGGTAAAGAAGGCAAATAAAATGCCCTTTATTTGATGGGGAGTAAAATATAAAAAACAAGGAGATAATGTTGTTTGAGATAATGCCGAGCCTTTATAAGACACTAGTCAGGCCACACTTTGAATATTGTCAATGGTTTTGGGCTCAATATCTCTGAAAGGATGTGTATTCATTGTGCAGAGTACAGAGGAGATTAACGAGGATGATTCCAGGAATGAAGGGGTTAACATCTGAGGAGTGTTTGGCGGCTTTGGGCCAATATTCACCGGCATTTAGAAGGATGCGGGGGTGGGGGGGGGGGGAGGATCTCATTGAAACCTACCAAATGTTGAAAGGACTGGCTAGGGTGGAAGTCCAGTATCTTTCCTTTGGTGGGGGTATCCAACACTAGAGGGCACAGCCTCAAAATTGAGGGGGGTACCCTTTAGAGCAGTGTTAAGAAGAATTTTTAGCCAGACTGTAGTAGATCTGTGGAATGCTTGGCTACAGGCTGCACTGGAGGCCAAATTCATGCATATATTTAAGGCGAAATGGCAGAGTTTACTGATTTGTCAGGGCAAAGGATATGGCGAGAGGGCAGGTGTATGGGGTTGTTCTTGATGCTGGATCAGCAGCTTGATACCACCCAAAATGCACCTCCTACGGTTCGCCGACTAGAAACATAGAAAACCTACAGCACAATACAGGCCCTTCGGCCCACGAAGCTGTGCCAAACATGTCGTTACCTTAGAAATTACTAGGCTTACCCATAGCCCTCCATTTTTCTGAGCTCCATTTACCTATCCAAAAGTCTCTTAAAAGACCCTACCGTTGACGGCAGCCCATTCCACACACTCACCACTCTGAGTAAAATACTTAACCCTGACATCTCCTCTGTACGAACTCTCTAGCACCTTAAACCTGTGTCCTCTTGTGGCAACCATTTCAGCCCTGTCAAAAAGCCTCTGACTATACACATGATCAATGCCTCTCATCATCTTGTACACCTCTATCAGGTCACCTCCGTCGCTCCAAGGAGAAAAGACCGAGTTTACTCAACCTATTCTCATAAGGCATGCTCCCCAATCCAGGCAACATCCTTGTATATCTCCTCTGCACCTTTTCATTGGTTTCCACATCCTTCTTGTAGTGAGGTGACCAGAACTGAGCACAGCACTCCAAGTGGGGCCTGACCAGGGTCCTATATAGCTGCAACATCCCACTGTAACCTCTGACAGCCCTCCACACTATCCACAACACTCCCAACCTTTGTGTCATCAGCAAATTTACTCACCCATCCCTCCACTTCCTCATCCAAGTCATTTATTGAAATCACAAAGACCACGGGTCCCAGAACAGATCCCTGAGGCACACCACTGGTCACCGGACTCTATGCAGAATATGATGCATTTACAACCACTCTTTGCCTTCTGTGGGCAAGCCAGTTCTGGATCCACAAAGCAAGGTCCCCTTGGATCCCATGCCTCCTACTTTCCCATAAGCCTGCGATGGGGTACCTTCTCAAATGCCTTACTGAAATCCATATACACTACATCTACTGCTCTTCCTTCACAAATGTGTTTAGTCAGATCCTCAAGAAATTCAATCAGGCTCGTAAGGCACAACATGCCCTTGACAAAGCCATGCTGACAATTCCTAATCATATTATACCTCTCGAAATGTTCATAAATCCTGCCTCTCAGGATCTTCTCCATCAACTCACTGGTCCATAATTTCCTGGGCTAACTCTACTCCCTTTCTTGAATGAAGGAAAAACATCCGCAACCCTCCAATCCTCTAGAACCTCTCTCGTCCCCATTGATGATTCAAAGATTATCACCAGAGGATCAGCAATCTCCTCCCTCGACTCCCACAGTAGCCTGTGGTACATCTCATCCGGTCCCGGTGACTCACCCAACTTAATGCTTTCCAAAAGCTACAGCGCATCCTCTCCCTTAATATCTACATGCTCAAGCTTAACAGTCTGCTGCAAGTCATCACTACTATCACCAAGATCTTTTTCCATAGTGTATACTGAAGTAAAGTATTCACTAAGTACCTCTGCTGTTTCCTCCGGTTCCATACACACTTCCCCACTGTCACACTTGATAGGTCCTATTCTTACACATCTTACCCTCTTGCTCTTCACATCCTTGTAGAATACCTTGGAGTTTTCCTTAATCCTGCCCACCAAGGCCTTCTCATGGGCCCCTCTGGCTCTCCTAATTTCCTTTTTAATCTCCTTCCTGTTAGCCTTATAATCTTCTAGATCTCTAGCATTACCTAGCTCTCTGAACCTTTTGTAATCTTTTCTTTTCTTCTTGACTAGATTTATTACAGCCTTTGTACACCACAGTTCCTGTACCCTACCATAACTTCCCTGTCTCATTGGAACATACCTATGCAGAACTCCACACAGATATCCCCTGAACATTTGCCACATTTCTTCCGTACTTTTCCCTGAGAACATCTGTTTCCAATTTAAGCTTCCAATTTCCTGCCTGACAGCCTCATAATTCCCCTGACTTCAATTAAACACTTTTCTAACTTCTGTGTTCCTATCTCTCTTCAATGCTATTGTAAAGGAGATAGAATTATGATCACTATCTCCAAAGTGCCCTGAGAGATCGGACACCTGACCAGATTTATTTCCCAATACCAAATCAAGTACAGTCTCTCCTTTTCTAGGCTTATCTACATATGGTGTCAAGAAACCGTCTTAAACACACCTAACAAACTCCACCTCATCTAAACCGCTTGCTCCAGGGAGGTGCCAATCAATATTTGGGAAATTAAAATCTCCCATCATGACAACTTTGTTATTATTACACCTTTCCAGGATCTGTTTCCCTATCTGCACCTCGGTATCCCCGTGACTATTGGGCGGCCTATAAAAACCACCAAGTTATTGACCCCTTCCTGTTCCTAACCTCCACCCACAGAGACTCAGTAGGGAAACCCTCCATGATGTCCACCTTTTCTGCAGCCGTGACACTATTTCTGATCAACAGTGCCACACCCTCACCTCTTTTGCCTCCCTCCCTGTCCTTTCTGAAACATCTAAAACCCAGCACTTGAAGTAACCTTTCCTGACCCTGAGCCATCCAAGTCTCTGTAATGGCCACCACATTATATCTCCGAGTACGGATCCTGAAACAGAAAACCCACAGCACAACACAGGCCCTTTGGCCCACAAAGCTGTGCCGTACATGTCCTTACCTTAGAACTACCGAGGCTTACCCATAGCTCTCTATTTTCCTAAACTCCATGTACCAATCCAGGAGTCTCTTTAAAGACGCTATCGTTTCGCCTCCACCACCGTCGCCGGCAGCCCATTCCACACACTCACCACTCTCTGCGTAAAAAACTTACCCCTGACATCTCCTCTCTACCTATTTCCAAGCACCTTAAAACTCTGCCCTCTCATGCTAGCCATTTCAGCCCTGGGAAAAGGCCTCTCACTATCCATATGATCAATGCCTCTCATTATCTTGTACACCTCCATCAGGTCACCTCTCATCCTCCGTCGCTCCAAGGAGAAACGGCCGAATTCACTCAACCTATTCTCCTAAGGCATGCTCCCCAATCCAGGCAACAGACTTGTAAATCTCCTCTACACCCTTTCTATGGTTTCCACGTCCTTCCTGTCGTGAGGTGACCAGAACTGAGCACAGTACTCCAAGTGGGCTCTGACTAGGGTCCTATATAGTTGCAACATTACATCGCAGCTCTTAAACAATCCCACAGTTGATGAAGGCCAATGCACCACATGCCTTCTTAACCACAGAGTCAACCCACGCAGCTACTTTGGGCATCCTATGGACTTGGACCCCAAGATCCCTCTGATCCTCCACAATGCCAAGAGTCTTACCATTAATACTATATCTGCCATCATATTTGACCTACCAAAGTGAGCCACCTCACACTTATCTGGAATGAACTCCATCTGCCACTTCTCAGCCCAGTTTTGATTCCTATCAATGTCCTGCTGTAACCTCTGACAGCCCTCCACACTGTCCACAACATGCCCAACCTTTGTGTCATCAGCAAATTTACGAACCATCTCTCGACTTCGTTATCCAGGTCATTTATAAAAATCACGAAGAGTAAGGGTCCCAGAACAGGTCCCTGAGGCACACCACTGGTCACCGGCCTCCATGCAGAATATGAGTCATCTATAACCACTCTTTGCCCTCTGTGGGCAAGTCAGTTCCAGATCCACAAAGCTACGTCCCCTTAGATCCCATGCCTCCTTACTTTCTCTGTAAGCCTTGCATGGGGTACCTTATCAAATGCTTTGCTGAAATCCATATACACCACATGGCTTTCCCTTCATCAATGTGTTTAGTCTGAAACAATCGATCGACAAATGATGCAATAGCCACAGCTCTACGTACCGTCCTTACACATCTGGAGAAGAAGATATGAGAATGCTGTTCTTGGACTAGAGTTCAGGATGCAACACCATAGCTCCATCCAGGCTCAATAAGAATCTCAGAGCCCTCACCTTGACCCTGCCTTGGGCAGTTGGATCCTGGACTTCCTGTCAGATTGCCAGCAGGTTGTAAAAGTGGGCTCCCTCACCTCCAACCCTCTGATTGCCAACACAGGTGCCCCTCAGGGCTGCATATTGTGTCCTCCCTTTTACTCCCTGTATACTCATGACTGTATCACCACCCACAGCTCCAATCTGCTAAGTAAATTTGCTGACAACACTACATTGATTGGCCTAATCTCAATCAATAACGAGGTGGCCTACAGGGAAGAAGTCAAGAAAACAACCTTTCCCTCAATGTTGCCAAAACAAAGGAGTTGGTTGTGGACTACGGGAGAAATGGAGATGGGCTAACCCCTATTGACATCATTGGATCTCGGGTTGAGAAAGTGAACAGCTTTAAGTTCCTCGGCATCCACATCACTGAGGACATCACCTGTTCTGTACATACCGACTGTGTGGTGAAAAAGGCACAACGGTGCCTCTTTCACTTCAGACGCTTGAAGAAGTCTGACATGGACACAATTGAGAGCATCCTGCCTGGCTGCATCACTGCCTGGTATGGGATCTGTACCTCCCTCAATCGCAGAACTCTGCAGAGAGTGATGCAGAGAGGCCAGCGCATCTGTAGTTGTGAACTTTCCACTATTCAGGACATTTACAAGGCCAGGTGTGTAAAAAGGGCCTGAAGAATCATTGGGAAACCAAGCCATCCCAACCACAGTCTGTTCCAGCTGCTACCATCCAGGAAACGGTACCGCAGCATAAAATCCAGGACCAACAGGCTCCTGGACAGCTTCTTCCACCAGGCCATCAGACTGATTAACTCACGCTGACTCGAGTGTACTCTATATTGCATTGACTGTTCTATTTATTATAAATTACTTTAAATAACTATGATTGCACATTGCATAATTAGATAGAGATGCAACATAAAGATTTTTACTCCTCACGTATATGAAGGACATAAGAAATAAATCCGATTCAATTTCATTTAATTCATCTCAGTCCCAGACTGTACATCCCCTCTTTCAGAGACTGGGATCCCTAGTTCAACTGGTAATGATGTTGTGCATTTCAATGTGCTCACCTCTCAGCCCCCGATTCTCTAAATGAAAGGGTTATCACATTTGATCCTTCTTCATATGATGACCCCACCACTCCAGGGATCAGTCTGGTGAATCGTCATTGCACTGTCTAACCTCACCCGTGTTTTCACCACGACTCTTCTCCCACCCCTAACACTACTTCCACCTTCCCACCTGCCCCTCACCTGGATCCACTTTCACTCCCCAGCTCTTGCCCCATTCCCACCTCTCACCTAACTTAATTTCCCATCTACTGTTGGTCTTAAATACCCCCAGTCGGGCCTCCGCAGCTGACTCTGCTAATTTCACAAATTCGTCACACTCTGGCTAAAGAAATTTTGCTGCATCTCGGTTTTAAATATGCATCCCTCTGTCCTGAGGGGCATTCACAATTTTAAATGTGTGCAAATTGACCGCCTGGGTTGCTGATTGGGATCTTCCGCAGGGAGAGTTAAGTGTATACATCTTTCAGGAGTGCAGATAGCTGGAAAATAAATGAATAAGTGGCCAGCAACACACACAAAATTTGCTGATGAATGCAGCAGGCCAGGCAGCATTTATAGGAAGAGGTACAGTGAACGCTTTGGGCTGAGACCCTTCATCAGGACTAACTGAAAGAAGAGATAGTAAGAGATTTGAAAGTGGGAGGGGGAGGGGGATATCGGAAATGATAGGAGAAGACAGGAGGGAGAGGGATGGAGCTAAGAGCTGGAAAGTAAATAAATAACGGATCGGGTATGAAGGGGATGTAGGGCGTTAACGGAAGTTAGAGAAGTCAATGTTCATGCCATCAGGTTGGAGGCTACCCAGACGGAATATGAGGTGTTGTTCCTCCAACCTGAGAGTGGCTTCATCTTGACAGTAGAGGAGGCTGTGGATAGACATATCAGAGTGAGAATGGGACATGGAATTAAAATGTGTGGCCACTGGGAGATTCTGCTTTCTCTGGCGGACAGAGTGTAGGTGTTCAGCGAAAAGGTCTCCCAGTCGGCATCGGGTCTCACCAATATATAGAAGGCCACATCGGGGCACCGGATGCAGTATATTACCGCAGCCAACTCACAGGTGAAGTGTCGCCTCACCTGGACGGACTGTCTGGGGCCCTGAATGGTAGTGAGGGAGGAAGTGTAAGGGCACGTGTAGCACTTGTTCCGCTTACAAGGATAAGTGCCGGGAGGGAGATCGGTGGGGAGGGATGGGGGACGAATGGACAAGGAAGTCGCATAGGGAGCAATCCCTGTTGAAAGCTGGGGGGGGGGGTGGTTAGGGAAAGATGTGCTTAGTGGTGGGATCCCATTGGAGATGGCGGAAGTTACGGAGAATTAAATGTTAGACCCGGAGGCTGGTGGGGTGGTAGGTGAGGACAAGGGGAACCCTATTCCTAGAGGTGTGGTGGGAGGATGGGGTGAGAGCAGATGTGCGTGAAATGGGAGAGATGCATTTGAAAGCAGAGTTGATGGTGGAGGTGGGAAGCCCCTTTCTTTAAAAAAGAACAGGCAGGTTTGTGGATCTTGGGTAGGAGGTAGAAACAGGAAGTGGGGGGTGTGGAAACGATAAGGTTGATAGCAGTGGATGGGAGATCTCCTGAGCAGATAAAGTTGGTGATGGTTCCCACACCCTGCACTTCCCATTTCTACCTCCTACCCAAGATCCACAAACCTGCCTGTCCAGGTAGACCAATTGTCTCAGCTTGCTCCTGCCCCACCGAACTCATTTCTGCATACTTCGACATTATTTTATCCCCTCTTGTTCAATCCCTTCCTACCTATGTTCGTGACACTTCTCACACTCTGAAATTGTTTGATAATTTTATGTTTACTGGCCCCCACCGCTTTATTTTCACCATGGATGTCCAGTCCGTGTATACCTCCATCCCCACCAGGAAGGTCTCAAAGCTCTCCGCTTCTGTTTGTATTCCAGACCTAACCAGTTCCCCTCTACTGCCACTCTGCTTCGTCTAGCAGAATTAGTCCTTACTCTTAATAATTTCTCCTTTGGCTCCTTCCACTTCCTCCAAACTAAAGGTGTAGCCATGGGCACCCGTATGGGTCCCAGCTATGCCTGCCTTTTTGTTGGCCTTGTGGAACAATCCATGTTCCAAACCTATACTGGTATCTGTCCCCAACTTTTCCTTCGCTACATCAACGACTGCATTGGCGCTGCTTCCTGCACGCATGCTGAGCTTGTTGACTTCATTAAGTTTGCCTCCAACTTTCACCCTGCCCTCAAGTTTACCTGGTCCATTTCCGACACTACCCTCCCCTTTCTTGATCTTTCTGTTTCTATCTCTGGAGACAGCTTATCTACTGATGTCTACTATAAGCCACCAGACTCTCACAGCTACCTGGACCATTCCTCTTCTCACCCTGTCTCTTGAAAAAAATGCCATCCCCTTCTCACAATTCCTCCGTCTCCGCCGCATCTGCTCTCAGTATGAGGCTTTTCATTCCAGGACGAGGGAGATGCCCTCCTTTTTTACCCGTTTCGACGTGTCAACCCATCGCCTCCTCCTGTGCCAAGATGAGGCCACCCTCAGGGTTTTATAAAGCTACAACACAACTTCCAGACTTTTGAACTCAATGTCTCGACTAATAAAGACAACCATGCCATTTGGCTTCTTAAGCACCCGATCAATCTGTGCAGTCATTTTCAGGGAGCGATGAATTTTAAGAACCCTCTGATCATCAACACTGTTCAGCGTCTTACATTTAACAGTGTCCTGTATCTTTACATTTGGCCAACCGAGCTGCCAAGATGATCGTCACTAATCAAATCTCACTGAGATTTCTCAGGTCCTGTTGAATTTATTGACAAGTGCGCAAGTACGGGAAGTTACAGGTAGAGAAATTCACTGATTTGTAGAAGCATCATAGGCAAGTGCATTCAGATAACACACGGAAAACAAATTATACGATTCTTGGTCAGTAACATTATAGAAATATGTTTTATGTCATCCTGCTAACAGGGCCAGAACAACAGGGGCTGAGCGGCGGCTCATCTCAGACGGTTCGGTGTGAAGGTCTCACGACCCGGACCGACCCCGGCAGATTCTGTCAAGGAAGCGAGGCGAGGCTGCCAGTTCGGGAAAGTTCATCCCCTCCCCCTTCAGGTTTCACCGATCACCTTGTGTTTCTCTCTCCCTTTCCCACCCCCACCTTTCATTCTCCTGTCCTGCCGAAGGGTTTCGGCCGGTAACGCGACTGTACTCTTTTCCTGGGTGCTGCCGGGCCTGCTGAGTTCCTCCAGCACTTTGCGGAAGTTGCTCGGATTTCCAGCAACTCCAGATTTTCTCTTGTTTGAATTCGAGAAAGTTAAAGGGACTCACTGCCCAACATCAGACCTCCCCCACTCGGGGCCGACTTCAATACTCACCGAATGGAAATTGTCGGTGTTGCCCCGCAGAGAATAATCCGTTCCCGGATCCCGGATCCCGATCCCACCGCCGACTCACTTCAACAAAGGACGGAAAACAACACCGCCCTGCCCGTACTGAGCATGCGCGATGTCGTCTGCGCGTCATCAGCGCGGTGGGCGGGGCCTCTGAACCAAACCAGGGATGCTGCGCGGGCGGGCTGGGAGATCCCTCCCGGTACTTATCCTTGTAAGCGGAACAAGTGCTACACATGCCCGTGCACTTCCTCCCACAGCACCTTCTGTATACTGGCGAGACCCGACGCAGACCGGGAGATCGACTCGCTGAACACCTACGCTCTGTCCGCCAGAGAAAGCAGGATCTCCCAGTGGCCGCACATTTTAATTCCACATCCCATTCCCATTCTGACATGTCCATCCACGGCCTCCTCTGCTGTAAAGATGAAGCCACACTCAGGTTGGAGGAACAACACCTTATATTCCGTCTGGGTAGCCTCCAACCTGATGGCATCAACATCGACTTCTCTAACTTCCGCTAATGCCCCACCTCCCCCTCGTACCCCATCTGGTATTTATTTATTTATAGACACACATTCCTTTTCTCTCTCTGTCCCTCTGACTATACCCCTTGCCCATCCTCTGAGTTCCCCTCCCCCTTTTCCTTCCCCCTAGGCCTCCTGTCCCACGATCCTTTCATATCCGTTTTGCCAACAACTTTCCACTTCTTGGCTCCATCCCTCCCCCTCCTGTCTTCTCCTATCATTTTGGATCTCCCCCTCCACTTCCCACTTTCAAATCTCTTACTAGCTCTTCTTTCATTTGGTCCTGACGAAGGGTCTTGGCCCGAAACGTCGACTGTACCTCTTCCTAGAGTTGCTGCCTGGCCTGCTGTGTCCAGCAGCAACTTTAATGTGTGTTGCTTGAATTTCCAGCATCTGCAGAATTCCTGGTGTTTGCAGATGCCGCATCTCTGCGGCAAAACGGGATCACGTGACGAGTGGAGGGTCTCCCACGTGAGCCGGTGACGTCTCCTCGCCCCTCACACGCTGCCCGACGCGTTTCCCACTTTATTTCATTATTTCCCGTATTATTTCAGCAACATTTTTAACTTTTCCCTCCATATCGTCCTTGTCCCTTTCCCTTCACGCCCCCCCCCCCGGGTCACAGAGTTCTCAGAGTTTGAGTTCAATTCCCATCCCGCTCAGACACACAATCAGACCCACACAGGAATTGTGCAGGTTTCATTTACATCAGTTCTATGTTGAAAACAATTTCTATTCACTTTACTCCGGCCTCACTGGACAGGAACACTGAAACATCAAGTGAGAAACAGCAGGAGAATTGAAACAATTGGTTACTTCGATGTACTCTTATTAATTTTGGATAGTAACAATAAAAATATTTGAATAGAAAGAGAAACAGCAGGAGGTGGCCATTCAGCCCTCTAACCATCAACAAGATGACGGCTGCTCTCCCATCTCAGCCACATGTCTCTGCCCGATCCTCATTTCCTCGATCCCTTTAGTCTCCACACATCTGCCGGCCTCTGTTTTATGTGAGGATGATCACTGAGTCTTCACCACCCTCTGTGGTGGGGATTTACAGACATTCACCACCCTCGGAATGGAGACATTTCCCCTCATCTCAGTCCCGAACAGTCCACCCCCTTTTTCAGAGACTGGGATCCCTGGTTCAGCCGGTAATGATGTTGTGCATTTCAATGTGTTCACCCCTCAGTCCTCGATTGAAAGGGTTATCACATTTGATCTTTCTTCATATGGTGACCCCACCACTCCAGGGATCAGTCTGGTGAATCTTCATTGCACTCTCTATAACAAATACTCTCTAACCTCTTTGTTAATCCTCTATGGAATTAATTTCCATCTTCTGCAGCCCCGTGTTGCCCCAACCACTCACCTCCCACCCCGTCACTATTTCCACCTTCCCACCTCCCCCTCACCTGGATCCACCTCTCACTCCCCAGCTCTTGCCCCATCCCCACCCCTCACCTCTTTTCTCGGACTATTTCCCGTCCACTCTCAGTCCAGAGGGAGGGTCTCGGCCCGAAATGTTGACGGTCCATTTCCCTCCACAGATGCTGCCCGACCCACTGAGTTCCTCCGGCAGTTTGTTCTTTGGTCTGTGTGACCCGTGTTAGTGTGGGGAGCGGGATTTTACACCATATTCCCGGTACAGTCTCAACAAAACACAAATAATTGTCACTTTGCCCGGACCATTGGCCCCGCTTGCAGGGCAACAGTCTGCCGGTGTTTGCCCCCCAATGTGGTGAATCGCCACCACCGTGGGCTCAGACATTTCCACAGATGAGCCCCTCCTGTCCCCACCGGGACAAACATCCTGTCCGCCCCCTCTCTCACCGTCTTCATCCTCTCCCTCCCCGGGGAACCGGCATCAAACCGACGGGCCGAGCGGTCTCCTCCTACCTCTCAGCGACACATCAGACTCCGGCCGCAGGAGACGCTTCACAAACGCCCCAACTTCCCTCGGAGGGAAATGGAAATAAATCAGAAAGCGGACATTTACTTTGACGGTTGTCCCGCCGTGACGGAAAGTTCGGGAGACGGTGTCGGCGGAGGTAACGCCCTCTCGGCTGGTCCGCCTCTGCTATTGGCTGGAAGCAGTGATTGATAGTGCTTCGCACCAATGGGAATAGCGCAACGCGTGAAACCTCTGCTGACAGCGGTGGGGGAGGGGCTGGTCACGTGATTAGTAGCCCAGCCGTTAAACCGACCAAGCTCGAGCTCACCAGCGCGCGGGGCACAAAAGGCCCCGGATGATCGGTTGAGGTGAGAAGGGGTCTCCGGGTTGGGGGTCTCACCGGGCGGCGTTTTCAACACCGACTTCGGGTAGTTGCTGTGACTCCGGACTCCGTGACCCGCAATCCCGGGACAGTCCTGCTCTCTTCCCTCTCTCTCAGCCCCACCATCCGTACACGGGCCCCGGGGAGCTTCCGGCTGATGAGGGAATGGGAACCGATGGGTCTCTCAGACAGAGCTGAGCTCCAGCTGTCTAAATGCAAGGATCGGGAACTCGGAGAA
The DNA here is from genome assembly GCF_030028105.1 of Mobula birostris. NCBI lineage: Eukaryota > Metazoa > Chordata > Chondrichthyes > Myliobatiformes > Myliobatidae > Mobula > Mobula birostris. Next base: position 17,373,617 of record NC_092382.1, read on the forward strand.
AGGGAACAAAATCTTTTACATCAGCTGTTGTGAAAATCACCTTTGTTCTGCCTCCAGTCACAAACAAGAGAAAATCTGCAGATGCTGGAAATCCGAGCAACACACACAAATTGCTGGAGGAACTCAGCATTAGTACTCTTTTCCATAGATGCTGCCTGGCCTGCTGAGTTCCCCCAGCATTTTGTGTCTGTTGCTTGTTCCACCCCCTCTTGTTCTGGACTTTCTACCCATGAGGTCATGTTTTTTAAAATTTTTTTTAGTTTTCTACAAACAGTGTGGAAGAAAAAAGTCAATAGTGTAAATAGAGGGATCATTGCAATACAGACAAAAATAACAATAATACATGTCTTAATAAATGAGTAAGTCACCCATATTAAAAATGAAAAATTAGAAAGGAAAGCACCCAACCCACCCACGATCCAACTCCAAGCCGACTATTATAATATAAGTATTTAAAAGGACATTTGAGATAAACTTTTATCACCCCAGATCTATATATTGTGGTAAAAAGTGAAATCACTAATAAAAAAAGCAGCCTGCTACCTAATCAAAGAATCAAAGAAAGCTGGAAATGCAGGATCTGACTATCAAGGGAAGAAAAAAATACACTTGTCAATATTCAAGAAAAGGTCCCCACACCTTTTGGATCTCTATATCTGAATTAAAAAGTGAATAGTAACCGTATACGCTTATAACAATTACAGCACGGAATCAGGCCATCTCGGCCCTTCTACTCTGTGCTGAACTCTTACTCTCACCTCGTCCCACCGACCTGAACTCAGCCCATAACCCTCCATTCCTTTCCTGTCCATATAGCTGTCCAATTTTACTTTAAATGAAAACATTGAACCTGCCTCAACCACTTCTGCTGGAAGCTCGTTCCACACAGCTACCACTCTCTGAGTAAAGAAGTTCCCCCTCATGTTACCCCTAAACGTTTGCCCTTTAACTCTCAACTCGTGTCCTCTTATTTGAATCTCCCTCACTCTCAATGGAAAAAGCCTATCCACATTAAATCTATCTATCCCCCTCATAATTTCAAATACCTCTATCAAGTCCCCCCTCAACCTTCTATGCTCCAAAGAATGAAGACCTAACTTGTTCAACCTTTCTCTGTAACTTAGGAGATGAAACCCAGGCAACATTTTAGTAAATCTCCGCTGTACTCTCCCAGTTTTATTGACATCTTTCCTGTAATTCGGTGACCAGAACTGTATACAATACTCCAAATTTGGCTTTAGCAATGCCTTATAGAATTTCAACATTACATCCCAACTCCTATACTCAATGCTCTGATTTGTAAATGCCAGCATACCAAAAGCTTCCTTCACCACCCTATCCACATGGGATTCCACTTTCAGGGAACTATGCACCATTACTCCTAGATCCCTCTGTTCTACTGCATTCTTCAGTGCCCTACCATTTACCATGTATGTCCTATTTTGATTAGTCCTACCAAAATGTAGCACCTCACATTTACCAGCATTAAACTTCATCCGCCATCTTTCAGCCCACTCTTCTAACTGGTCTAAATCTCTCTGCAAGCTTTGAGAACCTGCTTCATTATCCACAACTCCACCTATCTTAATATCATCTGCATACTTACTAATCCAATTTACCACCCCATCATCCAGATCATTAATATATATGACAAACAACATTGGACCCAGTACAGATCCCTGAGGCACATCACTAGTCACCATCCTCCTATCTGAGACACAGTTATCCACCACAACTTGCTGGCATCTCCCATCAAGTCACTGCTGAATCCATTTTACTACTTTGATATTAATGCCTAACGATTGAATCTTCTTAACTAACCTTCCGTGTGCAACGTTGTCAAAGGCCTTACTGAAGTCCATATAGACAACAGCCACCGCTTTACTCTCATCAACTTTCCTAGTAACCTCATCAAAAAGTTCAATAAGATTTGTCAAACATGACCTTCCATGCACAAATCCATGTTACCTGTTCCTAATCAGACCCTGTCTATCCAGATAATTATATATACCATCTCTGAGAATACTTTCCATCAATTTCCCCACCACTGACGTCAAACTCACAGGTCAATAATTGCTAGGTTTACTCTTAGAACCCTTTTTAAACAATGGAACAACATGAGCAATACGCCAATCCTCCGGCACCATCCCCGTTTCCAATGACATTTGAAATATTTCTGTCAGAGCCTCTGTTATTTCCACACTAACTTCCCTCAAGGTCCTAGGAAATATCCTGTCCGGACCCAGAGACTTACCCACTTTTATATTCCTTAAAAGCGTCAGTACTTCCTCTTCTTTAATCATTATACTTTCCATAACTACCTTTCTTGTTTCCTTTACCTTACACAATTCAATAACTTTCTCCCTGGTGAACACCGAAGAAAAGAAATTGTTCAAAATCTCCCCCATCTCTTTTGGCTCCACACATACCCATCCACTCTGATTCTCTAAGGGATCAATTTTATCCCTCACTATCCTTTTGCTATTAATATCTTTTCAAGATCTAAAGAAGACATAATATCCCTGAGCCATTGAACATGGGTACGGGGAACTTCATCTCTCCACTTAAGGAGTACTGCACGTCTAGCTAAAAGAGAGACAAAAGACAATGTTCGTCATTTAGCCGGGATCAAATGCTTGTCAGAGTCTCGTGAAATACCAAAAAAGGATCAGGTTCCAAATGACAGGGACATGTTTTGACCCACTCTCTCTGGGTACATAATGATATCAAAGACCTTTGGCTTGGGCAACAAGTAGCTTTCACATCACAAATGTGCCAGACTCCAATGAGACAGACTACTGCCCTTCCCTTCATATTCATTGGCATTGCCATCACTGAGTTCACCACCGTCAGTCACCTGGGGGAGGGTTCAGGGGAAATATTTATGTACAATACAGAAACTGGTGTCACCTGTGTGTATTGTGGTGATGCAAAAGTTGCTGGAGAATTTACAAGTGGGAAGAAGTGGAATGATATTTGGAAATCTTGACTTTTTGAAGCATAATTTAGCAAGCAAATGACATATTGATGATGTGCAAAAGCTCTGGTGAGAAAATCCTTCATTACCCGTTACAGGCCTGCTACAGAGGTTGTGTGAGAGTGCAGATGAACTCGATCAAACCCAGAGCACATCAAAGTTCTTATCGAGAGTGATTTGCTAGCTGTTAAAATGAATATCTCTCTATATAAAATTCACTGTGCACATGTTGTCACTGGGTAAAAAAATGGACAGTACAAGATTTATGTGTATACAGGTCATTACAAATTAGAGGGTACATTGGTGGGAAGGTGGGGAGACCTCCAGTGTCCCTGATGCCCTCACCTACGAGATGTGCATCCAGCTGCAGCTTGTAACCCTGCACTTTAAGGAGTTGCAGCTTGAAATGGATGAATTCTGGATCATCCAGCAGTTGGAGGGGGTGATGGATATGAAATGAAGAGAGGTGAGTTACACCCAAGGTGCAGGACACAGGAAACTGGGTCAGAGTGAGGAAGGAGAATGAGTTTAACTAGACATCGCAGAGTACTCTTGTGGCCATCCCACACAACAGCAGGTGGACCACTTTAGAAACTGTTGGGGGGCATTACCTGGCAGAGGAAAGTCAAGGGGGTGATAGGGGTTTAGTTACTTAAAAAGAGTGGGAATAAACGGGACCTTTTCAGAATGGCAGGCAGTGACTAGTGGGGAACCACAAGGCTCAGTGCTGGGACCCCAGTTGTTTACAATATATATGAATGACTTAGACGAGGGAATTAAATGCAGCATCTCCAAGTTTGTGGATGACACAAAGCTGGGCGACAGTGTTAGCTGCGAGGAGGATGCTAAGAGGATGCAGGGTGACTTGGATAGGTTAGGTGAGTGGGCAAATTCATGGCAGGTGTAATTTAATGTGGATAAATGTGAGGTTATCCACTTTGGTGGCAAAAACAGGAAAACAGATTATTATCTGAATGGTGGCCGATTAGGAAAAGGGGAGGTGCAACGAGACCTGGGTGTCATTATACACCAGTCATTGAAAGTGGGCATGCAGGTACAGCAGGCGGTGAAAAAGGCGAATGGTATGCTGGCATTCATAGCAAGAGAATTCGAGTACAGGAGCAGGGAGGTACTACTGCAGTTGTACAAGGCCTTGGTGAGACCACACCTGGAGTATTGTGTGCAGTTTTGGTCCCCTAATCTGAGGAAAGACATCCTTGCCATAGAGGGAGTACAAAGAAGGTTCACCAGATTGATTCCTGGGATGGCAGGACTTTCATATGATGAAAGACTAGATCAACTAGGCTTATACTCGTTGGAATTTAGAAGATTGAGGGGGCATCTTATTGAAAGGTATAACATCCTGAAGGGATTGGACAGGCTAGATGCTGGAAGATCGTTCCCGATGTTGGGGAAGTCCAGAACGAGGGGTCACAGTTTGAGGATAAAAGGGAAGCCTTTTAGGACTGAGATGAGAGAAAACTTCTTCACACAGAGAGTGGTGAATCTGTGGAATTCTCTGCCACAGGAAACAGTTGAGGCCAGTTCATTGGCTATATTTAAGAGGGAGTTAGATATGGCCCTTGTGGCTAAAGGGATCAGGGGGTATGGAGGGAAGCCTGGGGCGGGGTTCTGAGTTGGATGATCAGCCATGATCATACTGAATGGCGGTGCAGGCTCGAAGGGCCAAATGGCCTACTCCTGCACTTATTTTCCATGTTTCTAGTTAGGGCAAAAGAACAAGAGGGGACTAATATCCCAGTGGTAAGGCTTGGTAGTGCTAGTGTGGGGAGAGGGGTGTTGTGGTTAAAATAATTTGAAGGGGGAATGGGAGCCAGAATGACAGAACAAGTAGTGGAGAGGGTGAATTGAATTGACTTCATTACATACAGTACACCCTTAATATGCATGAGGAGGAGTAATCTTTACATTACGTCTCCCTCTAAATGTGCAATGTGTAATTTATAGTAATTTATAATAAATAGTTTGTACATAGAACAGGCAATGTAATGTGGAAATGCAATTGTATCAGCATGAATTAATCAGTCTGATGGTCTGGTGGAAGATGATGTCCCGGAGCCTGTTGGTCCTTTTGCTGTGTTACCATTTCCTGGATGGTAGCAGCAGGAACAGTTTGTGGTTGTGGTGAATTGGGTCTCCAATATCCTTTGGGCCCTTTTTACACACCTGTCTCTGTAAATGTCCTGAATAGTGGGAAGTTCACATCTACAGATGAGCTGGGCTGTCCACACCACACTCTGCAGGGTCCTGCGATTAAGGGAAGTACAGTTCCCATACCAGGCAGTGATGCAGCCAGTCAGGATGCTCTCAATTGTGTTCCAGTAGAAAGTTCTTAGGATTTGGGGCCCCATCCCAAACTTCTTCAACCATCTGAGGTGAAGGAAGTGCTGGTGTGCTCTTTTCATAACACAGCCGGTATGTAGAGACCATGTGAGATCCTTGGTGATGTTTATGCCGAGGAACTTAAAAGCTGTTCACCCTCTCAACCCCAGATCCACTGATGTCAATAGGGCTTAGCCTGTCTCCATTCCTCCTGTTGTCCACAATCTGCTCCTTTGTTTTTGTGACAATGAGGGAGAGTTTGTTTTCTTGACACCAGTCAGATGTTGTTCAGACCTCCGGTAGAGTCAGCAATCAAATGGTTGAGCATGGAGCGATGAATATGCTGAGCTGTGTATATCACAATGCAAGAGGCATCGTAGGAAATCCAGATGAGCTCAGGACAGAAAATTATGATATTGTAGTCATTATTGGGACTTGGTTGCACCCAATAGTCTGAAGGATTTAGAGGAACAAATTTCTACAGAGATCAAGGACAATGCCAAGAAACAAAGGTTGATTCAGTAAGTGATTTTAATTTTCCATATATTGACTGGGACTCCCATACTGTGAAAGGACTAGATGGGGTAGAGTTTGTCAAATGTGCTCTTATTCAGTATGCAGAATTCCTGATGTAGGAGTGTCCAATAATCTGTTAGTAAATGATCCAGGGCTGGTGACATAAATTAGTGATCATAATGCCATGAGATTCAAAGTAAAAATGGAAAAAAAGCGGTCTGGACCATGGGTTGAGATTCTAAATTGGAGAAGGGTCAATTCTGAAGGTCTCAGAAAGGATCTGACAAGTGTGGTTTGGGACAGGCTGTTTTCTGGCAAAGGAGTACTTGGTAAGTGGGAGGCCTTCAGAAGTGAAGTTTGAAGGTGTAGAGTTTGTATGTGCCTGCCAAAATAAAAGTTGAAGGGTAACTGGTGCAGGGAAACTTGGTTTTCAAGCGATATTGAGGCCCGGGATATTTTGTTCCTCTGTTGTGGTACAACCAAGGCTCAGGACTACAGTATCATAATTCCACGCCCTGAGCTCATTTGACATTTTTTTTTGTCGTCTTCTGTTGGTTTCTAAAAGCTTCCCAATAGTTTTTGTTCTGTTTTTGCCCTTTCTTTGGCTTTTATGTTGGCTGTGGCTTCTCATTTCAGCCACGGTTGTGTCCTTCTGCCTTTCCAATGCTTCCACTTCTTTGGGATGTATCGATCACTCAGCTCCCGAACTCCTCCCATTGCTGCTCCGTTGTCACTCCTACCTTTTCCCTTCCAAACATGTTTATCCAGCTTCTCTGTCATAAAAACATGGAGAGGTTCAGTACACAAACAGGCTATTTGGCCCATCTGGTCAATGCTGAAATAGCATTTAAGCTGTCTAATGCAACTACCTGCACCGGGACCATTGCCCTTGTTACGTAACTGGCAACGATGAATATCAATCGAGACAGGTTATATAAAAACAACCAAACATTTATTAAACAGAGATAAGCAATATAAAAACAAACAAAAACCTTAACTGAAAGTTAACCGCTATGCAGCCGTTCAACAAATCATCACTCAGCACTGGTTCTTAAAGCGTTAAATGCGAAAATAGTTCTTAAAACGGTAAAGTCAAATACGGTTCTTAAAATGGTAAATTCTAAAGTCCGACAGATTTATACATTCAATTGGGAGAGACTTCTCTGGAGAAGGATTTCTTCATTGACACGACTTTCCAGTTTGTTCTGACCAAAGGATTCACGATGCAGGAAATAAACGGCTTAAGACAACTGACCGTCAATTCTAGAGAGCACCTTGCATGAACTACCTTGCTCTTTTGGTATGAGTTATCTTTGATGCAGGTCGCTACTCCTTCAACGAAGACTCAATAAGGTCGATCCTTTATTAAACTGCCGAACATTCCCAACTTCTCTTAATCCTTCGTATCCTGTATTTCGATGAAGTTTTCACTCTCCAGTACTGCTGGAAAAAGGTACATCAGTGCATCTAGCAAAAATTGCCAATCCAGCTCTGTTGTACCTTGCAACAGAAAGTAACACTCCTTTTTAAAAATGAAACTGTGTCATAAAAACAAATATGCAACAGAGACGGAGACACAGACGCACGTTCTAGCTGGAAAACTAAAAACTAAAATCTAACTGCGTCAACTGAGGTCTTCCCTTATATACCCGTGGTGCACGTGTCCCCATGTGACCTCACATCAGCGGGAAAATTACATCAGGTGACCTCCAGAAGACCATTACATCATTCTCACAAAAAAAGAATCACAGATCTCCTTGAGGTATGTAACACCTTCCTCCAAAATAAACATATTGGTCTCTCAAAGAACAAAATTTTAACAATTAACAATTTATACAAAGGTATAAAACTTACAACATACACAATATATACAGTCTTATCTTTCAGCACTTTACAAACTAATATACAGTAGGAGTGTTACAAATTTTAAAATACCACTCCATAAAAACAATTTTTCATTGTACATTTAACATCTAGATAAACGATCAGTGATCACAATGTCTTTACCCTTAATATGAGTGATCAGAATATTGTACTCCTGTAACATTGAACTGTGTTACTAAATTGAAGTTTAATTTCCTTAACCCTTTTCCTTAACGGTCACAGTGGCCTGACCAAATTCACTGTTAGCTAAGTTAATAGTTAAGTTAGCTTTTGAAAGTCTGTCAAATAATTTCCCCACCGCAGTAATATGTGCTTTCCACGTATTATTTCCTGTAACTAAATCATCAATATAGGCATCTGTATCTTTTAATCCCTGAATCATGCTATTAATCATCCTCTGAAATGTACCTGGTGCATTCTTCATCCCAAATGGAAGAACATTATATTCATATAACCCAGATGGGGTTACCAATACTGAAATCTCTCTACCTCTATCTGTCAATGGAACACACCAATAAGCTCTTAACAAATCAATCTTTGTAAGGAATTTGGCTTGTCCAACTTTATCCACACAATCATCTACCCTAGGGATTGGATATGCATCAGTTTTTGTCACAGCATTCACCTTCCTGTAATCTGTACAAAACCTAATACTATTATCTGGCTTAGGCACCATAATGCACAGTGAACTCCAATTCAAATTAGAGTGTCTAATAATATCATTCTCTAACATATACTTAATTTCTTATTTGGCAAGTTCACATTTTTCCCTGTTCATTCGATACGGATGTTGTTTTATGGGTTTTGCATCTCAACATCTACATCAACTGTAGCTACAGTGGCTGTTCTAGGAACATCTGGAAATAAATCTCTGTATTTAAAAATTAACTGTTTCATCTGCTGTCTCTGCTCTGGCTGTAAATAAGCTAATTTTCCATAAATATTTTCTAGAATTTTTGAATTTGGTAACGTGGCTGAAATAATGTTGAGTTTAAAATGAGTTTCAGATGAATCATCCCTTAAGGTTTTATCAAGATCAGACTCATTATTGATCACAATAGTCATAGCAGCAGTCTCTCTCTTAATATGGTTTTACCATATTTATATGACACAGCTGTGTTGTCTTTCTCCGATCTGGGGTTTTTATCACGTAATCTACATCATTTACCTTAGATTTAATCTCATAAGGACCATGAAATTTAGCTTGTAATGGGTTTGTTTGCACTGGGAAAAGAACCAACACCTTATCTCCAGGCTTAAATGACCTCATCCTAGCTTCCTTATCATACCAAGTCTTCATCTTCTCTTGAGCTAATTTAAAATTTCCTTTGCCAAGCTACAAGCTTTATATAATCTTTCTTTAAATTAAAAAAAAACATAATCTAGCAAACTAGTGTGTACCTCTTTATTAATCCACTGTTCTTTCAACAAGGCCAAAGGTCCTCAAACTCTATGCCCAACCACAAGTTCAAAAGGACTAAAACCTAATGATTCCTGTACTGCCTCTCATACTGCAAAAAGTAGTAAATGTATACCTTCATTCCAGTCTTTTTCATTTTCCACACAATATGTCCTAATCATAGTTTTTAATGTAGAATGAAATCTCTCCAAGGCTCCTTGTGATTTTGGATGATAGGCTGATGAGATAATCTGTTTTGCTCCCAGTTTATAAACTATTTGCTGAAACAATCCAGACATACAATGACTACCTTGATCCGGTTGTATTTCCTTAGGCAACCCAAAATAAGTAAAAAAAACTATAAGACCCTTTGTCACAGTTTTGGCTGTTATATTCCTAAGAGGTACTGCCTCTGGAAACCTAGACGCTGTGCACATAATAGTTAACAAATATTGATGTCCAGGTTTAGTTTTTGGCAAAGGACCTACACAGTCTACAATGATTTTTGAGAACGGCTCACCAAGTACTGGAATTGGTTGCAGTGGGGCCACTGGAGTAACCTGATTAGGTTTACCCACAATTTGACATGTATGGGACGTTCTGCAAAATGTCGCTACACCTTGTCTTAAACTAGGCCAATAAAAATGTTTAGAAACTTTGTTCATAGTTTTCTTTACACCTAGATGACCACCCAAAGGAATACTATGAGCCATAGTTAAAACCTCATTTCGATAAACTTTAGGAACTACTACCCGATGATTAACCTCCCATTCCTCACTAGCAGGAATTGTAGGTGCTCTCCACTTTCTCATTAATAGTCCCTTTTCAAAATAATATCCCACTGGTACTTTTTCAATTTCACTATCTGAAAGAGCTTGTTCTTCTGCTATCATCTCCTTCCGAGATAAAGACAAATCTTCCTGGTCAGACTTACCACCAAAATCCTGATCAAATAACGTAGGTAAGAAAGTTTCTGATACATCCTCAAAATTCGAATCTTGAGTTGAACTGTCATGGGTAACAACCTCATCCTGTACATCAGTCTTTTTAGCCATAGCTCTTGTTACAACACAGGAAGAATCTGTGTTAGATTCCCTCTGTGGTTCCTCAGAATTTGAATTTATTTTCAAATGCACTTCAGGAAAAACTTGTCCACATGCTAAATCATTCCATAACAAAAGAGAAACATCATTCACAGTTAAACTGGATTGTAGCCCTACTTTAACAATCCCTGTAACTAATCCTGACCTTAAATTTACTCTATGCAAATGTCCTGGCATGAGGGCACTCCCAACTCCTCTTATATAATTTACCTCACAATGTCAGACTTTAGTCAGACTTCAGATTTTAGCACACTGTCTAATATTAGTGATTGAGAAGCTCCAGTATCTCTAAGTATTCTTATTGGTACTGAATTAGATCCTTCTTTCAAGGATACAAATCCTTCTGTTATAAAAGTTTCATATCCCCTCTTAACTTGGTCAGACTCTGACACATCTTCATTAATGTTTTCTAAACCCTGTGAATTTAAAGGTGTTTCAATATGCTGCACACAAGCATCTGGGTCGGCTTCTTTCTCTTTCTTTTTCAATCAAAAGCAATTAGCTATTACATGTCCAGGTTTCTTACAATAATTACAAATAATACCAAAAATGTCTTTCCTTCACATGTCTCCCTTCATCCTTACTTTTCTCACTCACTTCAGGTTTAATTTCTGGTTTACATTGACTCTCTGTGCTATTTTTCCTTTTAAAAATTTTACCTGCAGAAAATTTATTCTTATGAATTAAAGCATATTCATCAGCTAATTTAGCAATCTCCTGCAATGTAGCAATGTCCCTTTCATTTAAGTATGTTCTCACTTCAACAGGAATGCTTCTTTTAAATTCCTCCAGTAAAATCAACTCTTTTAATGTATTAAACTCCCCATTCACATTTTTAGAGGAAACCCATCTCTCAAAACACATAGATTTCTCATAGGCAAATTCTACATAAGTTTTTTCCACAGATTTCTTCAAATTTCTGTATCTTTCTCTATACGCTTCCAGAACCAACTCATATGCCTTTAATATATGCTGTTTAACAGTATCATAATCCAGTGCTTGCTCAGCATTTAAAGCTGTATAAGCTTGTTGTGCCTTGCCTTTAATTACACTTTGTAACATCACGCGGCCATTGCTCTTTCGGCCACTTTAAACTCAGTGCATCGGTTTTGAAATGCTGGAAATATTTGTCCACTTCAGCTTCATTAAATGGAGGAGCCAAAATAACCTCACGACTAGCAATAAACTGTTTCTTAGAACCAGAAGACTGATTTCCCATCCTTAATTTCTCCATCTCAAACTCAAATTTCCTCCGGTTTTCAGCTTCCCTTTCTTCAAATGCCCTTTTTTAATTAGCCTCTCTTTTGGCCATTTCCACTTTAAATCTTTCAAACGTCAACTGTTCAAGGTGCAACTGCATTTCCAGATTAGTCATTGGAAACCTATCTAACACCTCATCATCAAAAGTTTTCAAATTAATATAATGCTCAGCGATTTTCTTTGTATTAAAGCCTTTGTGGTATTCTTTGTAATTCCTTTAATATCCAACCTCCTCGCAATCTCCAATACCTCAGGTTTTTTTGCATTCACTAAAGACACCGAGTCAGGCATGTCCATAAACTCGTTAATATTCATTGTTGCCGAATACCACTCACACACCAATCCAACTCAAAAAAATCGGGTATTTTCCTTTTCCAAATCAGAATGGCAATTATCAGCACTTAACCTCAAAATCGGAACATCTCCTGGCTGAGCCCCCACAAATTATGTTATGTAACCAGCAACAATGAATATCAATCGAGACAGGTTATAGGAAAACAACCAAACATTTATTAAACACGGATAAACAATATAAAAACAAACAAAAACCTTAACCGGAAGTTATGCAGCCGTTCAACAAATCGTCACTTGGCACTGGTTCTTAAAGCGTTAAATGTGAAAACAGTACATAAAGTGGTAAAGTCAAATACGGTTCTTAAAATGGTAAATTCGAAAGTCCAACAGATTTATACATTCAATTGGGAGAGACTTCTCTGGAGAAGGACTTCTTCATTGACACGACTTTCCTGTTTGTTCTGACCAAAGGATTCATGATGCAGGAAATAAACGGCTTAAAACAACAGACCATAAATTCTAGAGAGCACCTTGCATGAACTACCTTGCTCTTTTGGTATGAGTTATCTTCGATGCAGGTCGCTACTCCTTCAACAAAGACTCAATAAGGTCGATCATTTATTAAGCTGCCAAACATTCCTGATTTCTCTTAGTCCTTCGGGTCCTGTACTTCGAAAAAGTCTTCACTCTCCAATACTGCTGGAAAAAGGTACATCAACACATCTAGCAAAAATTTGCAGTCCAGCACTATTGTACCTTCAAACAGAACGTAACATGCCGTTTTAAAAATGAAACTGCGTCATAAAAACAAATACGCAATAGAAACGGAGACACAGACGCACGTTCTAGCTGGAAAACTAAAAACTAAAAACTAACTGCGTCATCTGAGGTCTTCCCTTATATACCCATGGTGAAAATGTCCTCACGTGACCTCACATCGGCGGGAAAATTACATCAGGTGACCTCCAAAAGAGCATTACATTGTTCTCACAAAAAAAATCACATCTCCTTGAGGTATGTAACACCCTCCATACCCCTACCATCCAGGCTCCCATCCGAACTTCTTTTAAATGGTGAAACCGAGCTCACATTCACCACTTGTGCTGGCATCTCATTCCACACTCTCACAACCATTTCAATAAAGAGATTTTCCAAATGTTCCCATTAAATTTTCACCTTCCCCACTTACCCATGACCTCTGGTCATCATCCCACCCAACCTCAGTGGAAAAAGCTGTTTGCAATTACCCTATCTATACCGTCATAATTTTGTACACTTTTAACAAATCCTCAAGGCAATGTATAATTTCCTTGTTTATGTTTAGAGCCTTTTTTAGGTGTATAAAATGATGAGGGGCATTGATCGTGTGGATCGCCAGAGGTTTTTTCCTAGGGCTGAAATGGCTAACACGAGGGGGTATAGTTTTAAGGTGCTTTGAAATAGATACCGAGGGGATGACAGGGGTAAGTTTTTTACACAGAGAGTGCTGGGTGCGTGGAATGCACTGCCAGCTATTTGTGTGAGAGTGTTTCAGTTCCTACCAGTCATCCATGCAGCTCAGTGGGAACAGGGAATAATACGAATAGACAGAGTCAAACTGAGCCAGGTCACAGATTGGAGATGGCAGAAATTCCCATTGTTATCGAGACAGGAACAGTATCAGAGAATATGTTGGTCATTCTAGATACCAGCACTGTGCCCAGTTAGAAGATGATTTCTCTCTCGAACTTGGATTGAACCTCACTGTAATAGTGTGATGCCAGATCACACCTTGACAACTCAAGTGATCTCATCTGAAATACTGTCTTACACCCATTGATGGATTTTGTAAATATTTTTACAGGTTAAAAATGACAAGGAATTTGTCTATGGGAATCTCGAACACAGCAAGCCAGTTTTGCTGTCTCTAGCCGGATATTTAAGAAGTGGAGCAAGGGATTCACTTGATCATCCTTTGTGCTCGGACTGTGACGAGGGATTCACTCGATCATCTGACAGACTGGCACGCCCGTCATTTTACACAAGGACCTACACGTTCACCTGCTCAGTCAGTGGGAATGGATTCAGTCGGTCATCTCAACTGAAGGTACATCAGCAAGTTCACACTGGGACAAGGCCATTCACCTGTTCTGTGTGTGAGAAGGGATTCAGTCGGTCATCCCACCTGTGGACACACCAGTCGGTTCACCCTGGGCAGAGGCTGGTCAGCTGCTGAATTTGTGGGGAAGAATACACTCGGTCATCTGACCTAATGGCTCACCAGCAAGTTCACACTAGGGAGAGGTTGTACACCTGCTCGGACTGTGGGAAGGGATTTACTAAATCATCTCACCTACTGAGGCACCAGTCAGTACACACTGGGGAGAGGCCATTCACCTGCTCCGACTGTGGGAAGGGATTCACTTTGTCATCCCAACTGAAGGTACATCAGCGAGTTCACACTGGGGAGAGGCCGTTCACCTGCTCCGACTGTGGGAAGGGATTCACTTTGTCATCCCAATTGAAGGTACATCAGCGAGTTCACACTGGGGAGAGGCCGTTCACCTGCCCAGACTGTGGGAAGAGATTCACTCGGTCATCTCATCTACAGAGACACCAGCGAATTCACACTGGGGAGAGGCCATTCACCTGCACAGTGTGTGGGAAGCGATTCACTCGGCCATCCCACCTACAAGCACACTGGTCTGTTCACACTGGGGAGAGGCCGTTCACCTGCTCAATGTGTGGGAATAGATTCACTTGCTCATCCCACCTGAAGGTACATCAGCGAGTTCACACCGGGGAGAGGCCGTTTATCTGCTCAGACTGCGGGAAGGGATTCACTTGCTCATACCAACTGAAGGTGCATCAGCTAGTTCATACTGGAGAGAGGCCATTCACCTGCTCAGACTGTGGGAAGGGATTCACTTGCTCATCCCAACTGAAGGTACATCAGCGAGTTCACACTGGGGAGAGGCCATTCACTTGCTCAGTGTGTGGGAAGGGATTCACTCGATCATCCCACCTGCAAGTACACTCGTCTGTTCACACTGGAGAGAGACCGTTCACCTGCTCAAACTGTGGGAAAGGATTCACTCAGTCATCTGAACTGAAGGTACATCAGCGAGTTCACACTGGAGAGCGGCCGTTTACCTGCTCAGACTGTGGGAAGGGATTCACTTCGTCATCTCAACTGAAGGTACATCAGCGAGTTCACACTGGAGAGAGGCCGTTCACCTGCTCAGACTGTGGGAAAGAATTCATTTGCTCATCCAAACTGAAGGTACATCAGCGAGTTCACACTGGGGAGAGGCCATTCACCTGCTCAGTGTGTGGGAAGGGATTCACTTGCTCATCCCAACTGATGGTACATCAGCGAGTTCACACTGGGGAGAGGCCATTCACCTGCTCAAACTGCGGGAAGGGATTCACTCAGTCATCTGAACTGAAGGTACACCAGCGAGTTCACACCGGGGAACGGCCGTTCACCTGCTCGAACTGCGGGAAGGGATTCAGTCAGTCATCTGAACTGAAGGTACACCAGCGAGTTCACACTGGGGAACGGCCGTTCATCTGCTCAAACTGCGGGAAGGGATTCAGTCAGTCATCTGAACTGAAGGTACACCAGCGAGTTCATACTGGAGAGCGGCCATTCACCTGCTCAGACTGTGGGAAGGGATTCACTTGCTCATCCCAACTGAAGGCACATAGGCGAGTTCACACTGGGGAGAGGCCGTTCACCTGCTTGCACTGTGGGAAGGGATTTACTTCCTCATCCCAACTGAAGGTACATCAGCGAGTTCACACTGGGGAGAGGCCGTTCACCTGCTCAGACTGTGGGAAGGGATTCACTCAGTCATCCGCCCTAATGGCACACCAGCGAGTTCACAGTGGGGAGCGGCCGTACACCTGCTCTGTCTGTGGGAAGGGATTCACTCAGTCATGCACCCTACAGAGACACGAGCGAGTTCACAGTGGGGAGCGGCCGTTCACCTGCTCAGATTGTGGGAAAGGATTTACTCAGGCATCCGAACTACAGGCACACCGGTCAGTTCATACTGGGGAGTGGCCGTTCACCTGCTCAGTCTGTGGGAAGGGATTCACTTGGTCAACTGAACTACAGGCACACCAGTCAGTTCATACTGGGGAGAGGCCGTTCACCTGCTCAGTCTGTGGGAAGGGATTCACTAAGTCATATCAACTGAAGGTACATCAGCACGTTCACACTGGAGAGAGGCCGTTCACCTGCTCAGACTGTGGAAAAGGATTCACTTCGTCATCTCAACTACTGATGCACCAGCGAGTTCACACTGGAGAGAGGCCGTTCACCTGCCGAGACTGTGGGAAGGGATTCACTCGGTCATCTCATCTACAGAGACACCAGCGTGTTCACACAGGGGAGAGGCCATTCAGCTGCTCAGTGTGTGGGAAGGGATTCACTCGGTCATCGAATCTACAGAAACACCAGCGAGTTCACACCGAGTAGAGGTCGATCAGCTGCTCAGACTTTGGGAGGAGATTCTCTGAGCACTCTGCACCGAATGTGCATCATTGGGTTGACAGTGGGGAGAGGCCGTTCGACAGCTGTGAATGTGGGAAGCGATTCACTCAGTATTCTAACCTGATGTAACTCTCACTTTGACTGGCAGCTTAATATAGGGGGTGATAGCCCCCCCCCAGCCCGGCCAGTCTTAAGAAATCTTGTTTGGGTGGATGCTGCTTGATGTGTTCCCTGTTACAAATCAGTACCCTGAGAAAACAAACGGTACATAATCTGTGATTAAACGTTTGGGCTTTATAGTTTCTTACTTTGACTATAGAACGAGTAAAAAAAATAATGAAGAAGAAAGGCCCAATCTCTCCATTCATGTCTTCTCATCGCTCCCCGGCAAAAGACTGCAAAAATCTCTCTTCCAGACTCCCAAGAAAGAACAACATTTCTCTCATTGGATAGCCCTGCGTTCCAAAACCCTGTTGTCTCTAGTCGTAACCTAAACATTGCTGCTACAGAGAAACCGTTACCTCAGCAGTGATGCATTGCAGAGAGGCCATTCCATTAGCAGTGAAACCTCACAGCATGTTACACTTGTGACATAGTACTGGAATGTTTCAATAAGCTGCTTGCTGGATATTTGTCCATCACCGTTGCTGAATGCAATTTTGAGAGTGACTGTTGGTGCTGAACTCTGCAATTATTGCTGCTGCTCACCACACCCAGTCTGCACCCTGGTCACTGAGCATGGGAGGAGTTTCTTCTGCTGCATATTCACCTTTATTGGGACTGGAGTTTTATATGGACTGGAGTGGAGAGCGGCCAGTGAAGGAGTGGAGCTTTGAGGCTTTGGCTCGAGAGGTTCTGGCAGTTGGATTGTGCAATCATGTCAATCAAAATTTGAACAGCTCAGAATGCAGCTGATTGGGCAATCAAGGTCAGGGGACCAAGCAATTTGATTGGGCAATTGTAAATTGAGAAGCTCAACAAACAAGTAAAAAGAGGGGTAGCTGAAGCGGAGCGGCCAGTGAGTGAGTGGGCCAGTGAAGGAGTGGAGCTTTGAGGCTTTGGCTCGAGAGGTTTCGGCGAGAAGAGGCAGAGGACGAGCTTGCTCCCAGTAAGGTAAGGCTGGGTATGTTTCTTTAATTATTTTGATTAACTTAGGAGTTGGTAATGGAGGCAGTAGATAGGACAGTCCAGTGCTCTGATTGTAGGATGTGGGAAGTGAGGGACAGCACAATTGTCTCTGATGACTAAACCTCAGGGATCTGTACTAGGTCCAATGTTGTTTGTCATATATATTAATGATCTGGATGATGGGGTGGTAAATTGGATGAGTAAGTATTAGATGATACTGAGATAGGTGGAGTTGTGGATAATGAAGAATATTTTCAAAGCTTGCAGACAGGATTTAGACCACTTAGAAGAGTGGGCTGAAAGATGGCAGAAGGAGTTTAATGCTGATAAATGTGAGGTGCTGCATTTTGGTAGGAGTGATCAAAATAGGGCATACATGGTAAATGGTAGGGCATTGAAGAATGCAGTAGAACAGAGGGATCTAGGAGTAATGGTGCATAGTTCCCTGAAGGTGGAGTCTCGTTTGGATAGGGTGGTGAAGAAAGCTTTTGGTATGCTGGCCTTTATAAATCAGAGCATTGAGTATAAGAGTTGGGATGTAATGTTGAAATTGTACAAGGCATTGGTAAGGCCAAATTTGGAGTATTGTATACAGTTCTGATCACTGAATTATAGGAAAGATGTCAATAAAATTGAGAGAGTACAGAGGAGATTTACTAAAATGTTGCCTGGATTTCATCTCCTAAGTTACAGCAAAAGGTTGAACAAATTAGGTCTTTATTCTTTGGAGCGTAAGAATATTGGGAGTTAGGAAAAAAGTTAAAAAGCAGGACCTCAAGGGTGGTAATCTCAGGATTGCTGCCTGTGCCACGAGACAGAGAGGGTAGGAACAGGAAGTCATGGCAGTTGAATGCGTGGCTGAAGAGTTGGTGCAGGGGGCAGGGGTTCAGATTTCTGGAGCATTGGGATCTCTTCTGGGGAAGGTCTGACCTGTACAACAAGGACGGGCTGCACCTGAACTGGAAAGGAACCAATATCCTGGTGGGCAGGTTTGCTGGAGCTGTTGGGGAGGGTTTAAACTAGTTTGTCAGGGGGGTGGGAATCAGAATGTGAGTGCAGAGATGAGGGTAGAAGGACAAGGGCATGATGCTATGTGTTCTGAGTTGCTGAGGAAGGGCAGGCAGGGGACAAAACATACATGTAGCCAGTTCGAGGGGTTGAAGTGTGTCTATTTCAATGCCAGGAGTATTAGGAATAAAGGGGATGAACTTAGAAAATGGATCAGTACGTGGAACTACGATGTTGTGGCCGTTACTGAAACTTGGCTGGAGGAAGGGCAGGATTGGCTGATGCAGGTACCGGGGTTTAGGTGTTTTAAAAGGAATAGGATGGGAGGTAGAAAAGGGGGGGAGTAGCATTACTGATCAGGGATAGTATCACAGCTGTAGGAAGGGAGGTCGCTGCAGAGGGGGTGTCCACTGAGTCGGTGTGGGTGGAAGTCACAAATAGGAAGGGATCAATCACTGTGCCGGGAGTGGTCTATAGGCCCCCAAATAGCCCTCGGGACATCGAGGAGCAGATAAGCAGGCAGATTTTAGAATGGTGCAGGAAATACAGGGTTGTAGTTATGGGTGATTTCAACTTCCCTCATATTGACTGGCACCTCCTGACTGCAAGGGGGATAGATGGGGCTGAATTTGTCAGGTGTGTTCAAGAAGGATTCCTGACACAGTATGTGGACCGTTCGACGAGAGGAGAGGCCATACTGGATCTAGTTCTGGGTAATGAACCTGGTCAGGTGGCAGACATCTTGGTGGGGGAGCATTTTGGTGAGAGTGACCACAACTCCCTTAGCTTCAGCATAGCTATGGAAAAGGATAAAAACAGACAAAATGGGAAAGTGCTTAACTGGAGAAGGGCTAACTATGAATGGATGAGGCAGGAACTAGCGAGAGTAAATTGGAAACAGGTGTTGAAAGGTGAAAGCACAGAAGTAATGTGGAGGAAGTTTAGGGACCACTTGTGCTGGGTTCAGGATAGGTTTGTCCCACTGAGGCAAGGAAAAAATGGTCGGAAAAGGGAACCGTGGCTGACGAAACACGCGAGGCAACTCGTCAAGTGGAAGAAGGAAGCAGATGTTAGATATAAGAAGCAGTCAGAGCCCTGTTGGTTGCTTTTCGATTGCTCCTACCTTGTTTACTTAATTGTCTCCTACCAGTCTTTTTTTTTTGAAACCTTATTATAAAACTTCAATACTGCTTTACTGTGGCTGGGAAAAGAACCAAAGCGTTTGCAAAAGAAAGAGAAACAGAAGATGAATCCGCAGTCACTTTGGATTCAATCAGTGACTTACTTAAACGGCAAAAGTAGGAATTCTGTGAAGAGTTTCAACGGCTTAACAGCAAATTGGATACAATTCAGTGAACTTTATTTGAGCATGAGAACCAAATTCAGGAGAATACTGCGAAGCTAATGATACTTGAAGAGGACACTGAAGATACAATTAAACTCTGCAAAGAGTTATCTTTATCCAATGATAAAATGCTGAGAAGGATCATCAGTCTCGAAAATAAAAATAGGAGAAATAACTTGCGAATCCTGGGTCTTGAAGAATCAATTGAATGCGCTGACCCTACGAAGTTTTTTGCAAACTTTCTGAAGCAGATTTTCCCTGCTTTATTCACATCTGAGCTGAAGCTCGATCGAGCTTCTCGCTCTCTGACTTTGAAGCCATTGTCCTTGGTGGCGAAACCCAGATCGATCAGACTAGTCTTTCATGAATTTCGTATGAAGGACCTTTTAATTCACCATACCCGGAGACAAGGAATGATCGATTTCCAAAATTGCAAGGTTAGATTTGTGGAAGACTATTCACCTGAAGTTTTGGCTGATCGCATGAAATATAAAGAAGTTATGTCGGAATTTTATAATAAAGGGTATAAACCATCTCTTCAGTTCCCCGCACGTCTGAGTATTGTTTTGAAGAACGGATTGCGAAAAAGAATAAATTCAGTTGAAGATGCAAAAGAGTTTCTGAAGGATGAATTCTAAAACTGTTATACTTCTTATTTGATCAAGTTTTTTTCTTCTGTTAATATGAATTTGAAATAAGGTTACGTTTTGGCTGTTCATATATTGTCTTTTGTCATATATTTTTTGATACTACTTTATTTTATCCCTTTTTGAGGCTTTCTTTTAATACAGCTTTCTTTGAATTTGTTTAAATTGATCCTTTCACATTTTCAAATACTAAGTTGTTTTACTTTTTATGTTGTGTGTTGGTAGGGACATAATGACATTGCAGGACTGGAGTTCTTTCTGTCAACAGGATTTTTTGGGGCCGGTACTTCTATTGGTCAGCTTTCTCGCTTTGGGTAGGGGAGGGGGTAGGGCCTATTTCTCTCTGGGAGCTGTGTTGGGTTGAATATATGATTGTTTGTTTCAATACCTTACTTTACGGTTTGCTTTCTAGTTTTAATAACTTATGGCCAGATCTTTTAATTACATGTTGATTGGTATTTAAAATGGTTCGAAATATTCACCTGTTTAGTTTGAATGTGAAAGGGTGAATCACCCCACCAAAAGGAACAAAGTGTTTGCTTATATTAAAAAAATGAAAGCACCCATTATTTTTTTTTACAAGAAACACACATACACAGCTGTGATACCTTACGTTTTTTTTACTGAGTGGAAGGGTAAGGAATTCTACTCTTCGTTTAACGCAAAATCCCGTGGAGTTTCGATTTTTTGTAGATACTACAGTTCCCTTTATTCAGCATAAAGTTGTTTCGGACCCTAATGGTCGTTTTGTTATTGTATCAGGGAGTTTAGACAGTAAGTTGATTGTTTTTGCTCATGTTTATGCCCCCAATGTAGATGATCCAGGATTTTTTGAGCGTCTATTTTCATATTTGCTAGATTTGTGTACTTACGCCCTTGTGATGGGAGGAGATTTTAACTGCTGGTTAGATCCAGTATTTGATCACTCATTTGTTAAACCAGCCACACTTAATAAATCAGCTTTGTTTATCCAATCTTTTCTAACTAAATGTGGTATAGTTGATGCTTGGCGATTTCTTCATCTGACGGACAGGGAGTATTCTTTTTTCTCTCATGTCTATCATTCTTATACCGGGATTGACTTTATTTTTATTGATAGTCAAATGATTCCATTAGTTCGATCAATTGAATATAAAGAGATTGCTATCTCTGACCACTCTCCTGTAATTCTATCTTTAAATCTTCCTGGTCCTATCCCCATGAGTAGATTTTGGCGATTTAATTCAACTCTGTTATCCGATGAGGATTTTTTAAAAAAATTATGGAGAATCAAATTACTCTTTATTTTTGAAGAAAATACGTTGGAAGAGGCGTCTAGCCTGATTATATGGGATACTTTTAAAGCGTACATCCGGTGTCAAATTATTTCTTATACTGCAAACATCATTAGAAAAGCTAACAAAGAAAGAAATGAATTAGCCAATCAGTTAAAGCAACTGGACCATAAATATGCTTCTGTACCTGATCCTGAAACATATAAGAGACGTATTGAAACTAAAACTAAATATGATCTTCTTTTAACATATCCAATTGAAAGCCAACTTTTAAAAGATAGAAGTCAACTTCATATTCACGGAGATAAAACTGGTAAGCTACTGGCTAATCAATTGAAGCCATTTTCAGCCAAGCGGCAAATTAAAGAAATACATAAAATTAATGGGGACGTGA
This sequence comes from Mobula birostris, assembly GCF_030028105.1. Taxonomy (NCBI): domain Eukaryota; kingdom Metazoa; phylum Chordata; class Chondrichthyes; order Myliobatiformes; family Myliobatidae; genus Mobula; species Mobula birostris. The sequence goes on from NC_092382.1 coordinate 17,395,669, forward strand.
CAACTGACCACCTTGAAATTAATGAACTTTTAGAGAATTTTATTCTAAATTGTATAGATCTGACTCTGTTAATGATAATATTGCAATGAATAATTTTTTAGATCAATTAAATATTCCTAATCTTTCATTAGATGATCGTAGGCAATTGGATCAACCTATTTCCCAGGATGAAATTGCTCAGGCTATTTGAGAATTGCATTCTGGGAAATCCCCAGGACCCGGTGGATTCTCTGGAGAATTTTATTAGGCTTTTTCCTCCTTGCTTATACCACATTTATGTTCTACCCTTACAGGAAGGAAGACAACCAGAGTCTTTTTACGGAGCTTCCATTTTGCTCATTCTCAAAAAGAATATGAATCCTACTAAATGCTCTTCGTATAGACCTATCTCTTTACTCAATTTTGATACTAAAATTTTATCTAAAGTGTTGGCTTGAAGATATATCTTGCACATGCACCAGTCGTGCATGCAGCCTGGTACAGCCAATCCGATCTATTCCTTTTACTTTTTAATTTCCGTTATTTTTTGTATTTTTTTTCTCACGGTAACACGTCGAAGCTGCACGCTGTCTAACATGCTGGTAGAGAGAGTTTTCTTTGGGTTTTCTTTAGCACTGGAAATGGTTACATCCCAACATGCGAGACAGAAGCAAGGTCGCACTGTATATTTCACGGACCAGCAAACACCGGCCGGCTTAGCGAACAGAGCGATGGACACCCCAGCTGAAATCCGGAGGAAAACACACAGAGGGGGATCACAAAGTCGAGGAAAGAGGACCGGGTCGAGACAACAGAGACTTTTGGAGAAGAGGAGTTCGGTGGGTAATTCCATTCCGGCTGACCGGAAGTGCACTGAGAGCGGTAAGCGTGAAGGAGTTCGGTGCTTACTGATCTGGCTAACAACGGATAGTGCAATCCGGGGTATATTATGATTGAGGAATGTGTTTGCAGACTGGATATTGAACTTTTTACTGTTGGACTTCGGCCACATTCCACCGTGATACAACACTTGGCAGCACGGGAGGTCGTACCTGCCTGTGGCCATCGAACATGCAGCTCCTCCCGTGGAGGGTCAGACACCCTGAGCCGATAGACTGGTCCTGGAATTATTTTCCATCTGGCATAGTTTGCATTTTGGTGTTTGATTGTTGGGGTTTTTTGTATTGCTATATTTACGCTCTATTCTTGGTTGGTGCGGCTGTAACGAAACCAAATTTCCCTCGGGATTAATAAAGTATATCTATCTATCTATATCTATATTGATAGGATGCAAAACTGGGCTGAGAAGAGGCAAATGGAGTTCAACCCAGATAAGTGTGAGCTGGTTCATTGTATTAGGTCAAAGATGATGGCAGAATATAGCATTAATGGTAAGACTTGGCAGTGCGGAGGATCAGAGTCAAGTCAAGGCACTGTATATTGTCATTTCCACCATAACTGCTGGTACCATACACAGTAAAAACGAGACAATGTTTTTCAGGACCATGGTGCTACATGAACAATACAAAAATTACACTGAACTACGTAAAAAAACACAAAATTACACGAGACTCCAGACCTACTGAGGACTGCATAAGGTGCACAAAACAGTGCAGGCATTACAATAAATAATAAACAAGACAGTAGGTTGGTGTCAGTCCAGGCTCTGAGTATTGAGGAGTCTGAATACTTGGGGGGGAAAAAACTGTTACATAGACTGGTCGTGAGGGCCTGAAAACTTCGGTGCCTTTTGCCAGGTGGCAGGAGGGAGAAGAGTTTGTATGAGGGGTGCATGGGGTCCTTCACAATGCTGTTTGCTTTACGGATGCAGTGTGTGGTGTAAGTGTCTCCAATGGTGGGAAGAGAGACCCCGATGATCTTCTCAGCTGACCTCAGTATCCACTGCAGGGTCTTGCGATCCGAGATGGTTTCCGAACCAGACAGTGATGTAGCTGCTCAGGATGCTCTCAATACGTCCTCTGTAGAATGTGGTGAGGACGGAGGGTGGGAGATGGACCTTCCTCAGCCTTCACAGAAAGTAAGGACACTGCTGGGCTTTCTTTGCTATGGAGCTGGTGTTAGGGACCAGGTGAGATTCTCCGCCAGGAGAATCTTGGGGTCCGAGTCCATAGGACACTCAAAGCTGCTGCGTAGGTTGACTCTGTGGTTAAGAAGGCATACGGTGCATTGGCCTTAATCAACCGTGGGATTGAATTTAAAAGGCGAAGGGTAATGTAGGACTCTGGTCAGACTGCACTTGAAGTACTATGCTCAATTCTGGTCGCTTCGTTACAGGAAGGATGTGGAAACCATAGAAAGGGTGCAGAGGGGATATACAAGGATGTTGCCGGGTCTGGGGAGCATGTCTTATGAGAATAGGTTGAGTGAACTCGGCTTTTTCTTCTTGGACCGACGGAGGATGAGAGGTGACCTGATAAGGTGTATAAGATGATGAGAGGCATTGATCGTGTGGATAGTCAGAGGCTTTTTCCCAGGGCTGAAATGGTGGCCACAAGAGGACACAGGATTAAGGTGCTGGAGATTAGGTACAGAGGAGATGTCAGGGGTAAGTTTTTTTACACAGAGAGTGGTGAGTGTGTGGAATGGGACAATAGGGTCTTCGAAGAGACTCCTGGACAGGTACATGGAGCTTAGAAAAACAGAGGGCTATGGGTAACCCTGGGTAATTTCTGAGGTAAGAACATGTTCGGCACAGCATTGTGGGCCGAAGGGCCTCTATACTGCTGCAGTTTTTCTATGTTTCTACTTTCTATTCACATTCCTCCGGGCTCACTGGACAGGAACACTGAAACACCAAGTGAGAATCAGCAGGAGGTGGCCATTCAGCCCCTCGAACCATCACCAAGATGGCGGCTGCTCTCCCATCTCAGCCACATGTTTCTGCCCGATCCTCATTTCCTCGATCCCTTCAGTCTCCACACATCTGCTGGCCTCTTTTTTTTATGTGAGGACGATACTGAGTCTTCACCGGCCTCTGTGGTGGGGATTTACAGACATTCACCACCCTCAGAATGGAGACATTTCCCCTCATCTCAGTCCCGTACAGTCCACCCCCATTTTCAGAGACTGGGATCCCTGGTTCAACCGGTAATGATGTTGTGCATTTCAATGTCTTCATCTCTCAGTCCTCGATTCTCTAAATGAAAGGGTTATCACATTTGATCTTTCTTCATATGATGACCCCACCACTCCAGGGATCAGTCTGGTGAATCTTCATTGCACTCTCTATAACAAATACTCTCTAACCTCTTTGTTAATCCTCTATGGAATTAATTTCCATCTCCTGCAGCCCCGTGTTGCCCCAACCACTCACCTCCCACCCCCGTCACTATTTCCACCTTCCCACCTCCCCCTCACCTGGATCCACCTCTCACTCCCCAGCTCTTGCCCCATCCCCACCCCTCACCTCTTTTCTCGGACTATTTCCCGTCCACTCTCAGTCCAGAGGGAGGGTCTCGGCCCGAAATGTTGACGGTCCATTTCCCTCCACAGATGCTGCCCGACCCACTGAGTTCCTCCGGCAGTTTGTTCTTTGGTCTGTGTGACCCGTGTTAGTGTGGGGAGCGGGATTTTACACCATATTCCCGGTACAGTCTCAACAAAACACAAATAATTGTCACTTTGCCCGGACCATCGGCCCCGCTTGCAGGGCAACAGTCTGCCGGTGTTTGCCCCCCAATGTGGTGAATCGCCACCACCGTGGGCTCAGACATTTCCACAGATGAGCCGCTCCTGTCCCCACCGGGACAAACATCCTGTCCGCCCCCTCTCTCACCGTCTTCATCCTCTCCCTCCCCGGGGAACCGGCATCAAACCGACGGGCCGAGCGGTCTCCTCCTACCTCTCAGCGACACATCAGACTCCGGCCGCAGGAGACGCTTCACAAACGCCCCAACTTCCCTCGGAGGGAAATGGAAATAAATCAGAAAGCGGACATTTACTTTGACGGTTGTCCCGCCGTGACGGAAAGTTCGGGAGACGGAGTCAGCGGGGGTAACGCCCTCTCGGCTGGCCTGCCTCCTCTATTGGTTGGAAGCAGTGATTGACATTGCTTCCTACCAATGGGAATACAGCAGCGCCTGACTCCTGTGCTGACAGCGGTGGGGAAGGGGATGGTCACGTGATCAGTAGCCCAGCCGTTAAACCGACCAAGCTCGAGCTCACCAGCGCGCGGGGCACAAAAGGCCCCGGATGATCGGTTGAGGTGAGAAGGGGTCTCCGGGTTGGGGGTCTCACCGGGCGGCGTTTTCAACACCGACTTCGGGTAGTTGCTGTGACTCCGGACTCCGTGACCCGCAATCCCGGGACAGTCCTGCTCTCTTCCCTCTCTCTCAGCCCCACCATCCGTACACGGGCCCCGGGGAGCTTCCGGCTGATGAGGGAATGGGAACCGATGGGTCTCTCAGACAGAGCTGAGCTCCAGCTGTCTAAATGCAAGGATCGGGAACTCGGAGAAAGGGAACAAAATCTTTTACATCAGCTGTTGTGAAAATCACCTTTGTTCTGCCTCCAGTCACAAACAAGAGAAAATCTGCAGATGCTGGAAATCCGAGCAACACACACAAATTGCTGGAGGAACTCAGCATTAGTACTCTTTTCCATAGATGCTGCCTGGCCTGCTGAGTTCCCCCAGCATTTTGTGTCTGTTGCTTGTTCTACCTCCTCCTGTTCTGGACTTTTCTACCCGTGAGAACATGTTTTGTCCCACTCTCTCTGGGTACATAATGAAATCAAACACCTTTGTCCAGGGCAACAAGTAGCTTTCACATCACAAATGTGCCAGACTCCAATGAGACAGACTACTGCCCTTCCCTTCATATTCATTGGCATTGCCATCACTGAGTTCACCACCGTCAGTCACCTGGGGGAGGGTTCAGGGGAAATATTTGTGTACAATACAGAAACTGGTGTTACCTGTGTGTATTGTGGTGATGCAAAAGTTGCTGGAGAATTTGAAAGTGGGAAGAAGTGGAGTGATATTTGGAAATCTGACTTTTAAGCGTCATTTAGCAAGCAAATGACACATGGACCGTGTGCAAAAGCTCTGGCAAGAAAATCCATCATTACCTGTTACAGGCCTGCAACTTAGGTTGTGTGAGAGTGCAGATGAACTTAAACAAACCCAGAGGAGATCAAAGTTCTTATAGACAGTGATTTGACAGCTGTTAAAATGAATACCTCTCTATATAAAATTCACTGTGCACATGTGGAAAAATTGCATAATACAAGCTTTATGTGTACACTGGTCATTACAAATTTGAGGGGAGATTGGTGGGAAGGTGGGGAGACCTCCAGTGTCCCTGATGCCATGACGTACAAGATGTGCATCCAGCTGCAGCTTGTAACCCTGCAGTTTAAGGAGTTGGAACTTGAAATGGATGAATTCCAGATCATCCAGGAGTTGGGGGTGCGTTGGGATAGATATGACATGAAGAGAGGTGAGTTACACCCAAGGTGCAGGATACAGGAAACTGGGTGAGAGTCAGGAAGGGGAATGAGGTTAAATAGCCATCACAGAGTACTCTTGTGTCCATCCCACACAACAACAGGTGGAACCACTTTAGAAACTGTTGAGATTACCTGGCAGAGAAAAATCAAAGGGGTGATAGGGGATTTGTTAGTGAAGGGAACAGAACAAGAGGGGACTAATATCCCAGTGGTAAGGCTCGCTAGTGCTAGTGTGGGGAGAGGGTGATGTGGTTAAAATAAGTTGTAGAGGGGAATGGGAGCCAGAATGACAGAACAGATAGTGGAGTGGGTGAATTGAATGGAATTGACTTTATTGCATACATCCTTCATATACATGAGGAGTAGAAATCTTTACATCTCCATCTAAATGTTAAAAGTGCAGTTCACAGTAATTCATAACAGATAGTTTATACATAGGACAGTCAATATAACATAGAAATGCAATTGTATCAGCATGAATTAATCAGTCTGATGGCCTGGTAGAAGATGATGTCCCGGAGCCTGTTGGTCCTTTTGCTGTGGTACCGTTTCCTGGATGGTAGCAGCAGAAACAGTTTGTGGTTGTGGTGAATTGGCTCCCCAATATCCTTTGGGCCCCTTTTACACACCTGTCTCTGTAAATGTCCTGAATAGTGGGAAGTTCACATCTACAGACACGCTGGGCTGTCCGCACCACTCTCTGCAGGTTCCTGCGATTGAGGGAAGTACAGTTCCCATACCAGGCAGTGATGCAGCCAGTCAGGATGCTCTCAATTGTAGAAAGACCTTTGGATTTTGGGCCCCATCCCCAACTTCTTCAACCGTCTGAGGTGAAAGAGGTGCTGTTGTGCTCTTTTTACAACACAGCCGGTATGTACAGACCATGTACATGAAAGATGGCAAATGGCGTTTAATGCTGGTAAGTGTGAGGTGCTACATTTTGGTAGGACTAATCAAAATAGGACATACATGGTAAATGGTAGGGCATTGAAGAATGCAGTAGAACAGAGGGATCTGGGAGTAATGGTGCATCATTCCCTGAAGGTGGAATCTCATGTCGATAGGGTGGTGAAGAAAGCTTTTGGTGTGCTGGCCTTTATAAATCAGAGTATTGAGTATAGGAGTTGGGATGTAATATTAAAATTGTACAAGGCATTGGTAAGGCCAAATTTGGAGTATTGTGTACAGTTCTGGTCACCGAATAATCGGAAAGATGTAAACAAAATAGAGAGAGTACAGAGGAGATTTACTAGAATGCTACCTGGGTTTCAGCACCTCAGTTACAGAGAAAGGTTGAACAAGTTGGGTCTTTATTTTTTGGGGCGTAGAAGGTTGAGGGGGGACTTGACAGAGGTATTTAAAATTATGAGGGGGATAGATAGAGTTGACGTGTATAGGCTTTTTCCATTGAGAGTGGGGCAGATTCAAACAAGAGGACATGAGTTGAGAGTCGGGGGCAGAAGTTTAGGGGTAACATGAGGGGAAGTTCTTTACTCAGAGAGTGGTAGCTGTGTGGAATGAGCTTCCAGTAGAATTGGTAGAGGCAGGCTCGATATTGTCATTTAAAGTAAAATTGGATAGCTGTATGGACAGGAAAGGAATGGAGGGTTATGGGCTGAGTGCAGGTCGGTGGGACTAGGGTAGAGTAAGCATTCAGCGTGGACAAGAAGGGCCGAGATGGCCTGTTTCCATGCTGTAATTGTTATATGGTTATATGTGAGATCCTCGGTGATGTTTATGCTGAGGAACTTAAAGCTGTTCACCTTCTTAACCCCAGATCCATTGATGTCAATAGGGGTTAGCCTGTCTCCATTCCTGCTGTAGTCCACAATCAGCTCCTTTGTTTTTGTGACAATGAGAGAGAGTTTGTTTTCTTGACACCAGTCAGATGTTGTTCAGACCTCAGATAGAGTCAGCAATCAAATGGTTGAGCATGGTGCGATGAATGTGCTGTGCTGTGTATATCACAATGCAAGAAGCATCACAGGAAAGCCAGATGACCTCAGGACAGGGAATTATGATATTGTAGCCATTATTAGGACTTGGTTGCACCCAACAGTCTGAGGGATTTAGAGGAACAAATTTGTAGAGAGATCACAGATCATGCCAAGAAACAAAGGTTGATTCAGTAACTGATTTTAACTTTCTATATATTGACTGGGACTCCCATACTGTTAAAGGACTAGATGGGGTAGAGTTTGTCAAATGTGCCCTTAATCAGTAATTAGAATTCCTGACGTAGAAGTGTACAATAAGCTGTTAGGAAATGATCCAGGGCTGGTGACAGAAATTAGTGATCATATGCCATGAGACTCAAAGTAAATATGGAAAAAGAGAGGTCTGGACCACGGGTTGATTCAAAATTGGAGAAAGGTCAATTTTGATGGTATGAGAAAGGATCTGACAAGTGTGGTTTGGGACAGGCTGCTTTCTGGCAAAAGAGTACTTGGTAAGTGGGAGGCCTTCAGAAGTGAAATTTTGAGGATGTGGAGTTTGTACATGCCTGCCAAAATAAAAGTTGAAAAGTTACAGGTGCAGGGAACCTTGCTTTTCAAGAGATATTGAGGCCCGGGATATTTTGTTCCTCTAAATGCCTCAGACTGTTGGGTGCTACCAAGACCCATTAATGACTACAATATCATGATTCCACACCCTGAGCTCATTTGACTTTTTTTTAGTTGTCTGCTGTTCGTTTCTGAAAGCTTCCCAATAGTTTTCGGGTAAGTTATTGGAACATTTGTGCAGGAACCGGATATATACTGTAAGTATTTGGTTAGGTGTGGACTGATAAAGGTTAGACAGCATGGCTTTGTGCACGGTAGGTCATGTCTAACCAATCTTATAGAGTCTCTCGAGGAAGTTATCAGGAAAGTGGATGAAGGCAAGGCAGTGGATGTTGTCTACATGGACTTTAGCAAGGCACTTGACAAAGTCTCATATGGGAGGTTGGTCAAGAAGGTTCAGTCACTCAGCATTCAAGATGAGATAGTAAATTGGATGAGACACTGGCTTTGGGAGAAGCCAGAGTGTGGTAGCACATGGTTGCCTCTCTGACTGGAGGCCTGTGACTAGTGGTGTGTCATAGGGATCAGTGCTGGATCTGTTGTTGTTTGTCATTTATATCAGTAATCTGGATGATAGTGTGGTTAACTGGATCAGCAAATTTGTGAATGACACCAAGATTGGTGGTGTAGTGGACAGCGAGGAAGACTATCATGACTTGCAGTGCGATCTGGACCAGCTGGGAAAATGGTTTGAGAAGCGGAAAATTGAATTTAATGCAGACAAGTGCGAGTTGTTGCACTTTGGTATGACCTACCAAGGCAGGTTTTTCACAGTGACTGGTCGGGCACAGTGGACTGTTGTAGAAGAAAGGGACCTGGGAATACAGGTCCTTAGTTCACTGAAAGTGGTATCACAGTAAGATAGAGACGGAAAGCAGGATTTCAGTCCATTGGCCTTCATGAACCAAAGTACTGACAACAATAGATGGACGTTATGTTGACTTGTATAAGACATTGGTGAGGCCTAATTTGGAGTATTGTGTACAGTTTTGGTCACCTACCTACATGAAAGTTGTAAAAGAGGTTGAAAGAGTTGTGAGAAAATTCACAAGGATGTTGCCAGGTCTGGAGGACTTGGGTTATAAGGAAAGATTGAACGGGTCAGGAATTTATTCCTTGGAATGTGGAATACTGAGGGGCGATTTGTTTGTGATAGAGGGGCATAGATAGGGTAAAAGCAAGCTGACTTTCTCCACTGGGATTGGGTGGGACTACAACAAGAGGCCATGGGTTAAGGGTGAAAGGTGAAACGTTAAGGGGAACATTAGGGGAAACTTCTTCACACAGATGGTCATCCGGGTGTGGAATGAGCAGCCAGCACAAGTGGTGCATGCGAGCTCAATTTCAACATTTAAGAGGTTTGCATAGGTACCTGGATGGTAGGGGTATGGGAGTGGGTGGTTTAAATAGTTCAGCACAAACCAGATGGCCCAAAGGGCCTGTTTCTGTGCTGTAATTTTCTGTGACTGTGACAAGAACCTGAAATAATACAAAAATTCACTCTAAGTCCTTTTAACAGCTGTGTGGACCAACCATTCATCTCAGCAGGAATTTTTTATATGGCGTTAAAACTGTGGCACTTTAAGTTAATAATACATAAAAGAAAATCCTCGCTACACATCAAGAAAGACAATTTGCGTGAGACTGTTTCAGTTACTGTGGGGCCAGGCACCCATGCTGCTCAGCAGGAACAGGGGATAATAACAATGGAGAGAGTCAAACTGAGCCAAGTCACAGATTGGAGATGGCAGAAATGCCCCATTCTTATAGAGACAGGAAGAGCATCAGGGAATTGATGGTCATTCCAGATACCAGCACTGTGCCCAGTCAGAAGATGATTTCTTGGACCTCACTGTAACGGTGTGATACCAGATCAAACCTTGGCAACTCAAGTAATCTCATCTGAAATGTTGTCCTACACCCACTGATGGATTTTGATGATCTTTTTACAGGTTAAAAATAAGAAGGAATTTGTCTCCAGGAATCGCAAACACGGCACACCAGTTTTGCTGTCTCTGTCTAGATATTTAAGAAGTGGAGCAAGGGATTCAATCGACCATCCTTCCTGGTCAGACTGTTGGGAGGGATTCACTCGGTCATCTGACTGACTGGCACACCCGTCATTTTACACAGTGGGAATGGATTCAGTCGGTTATCTCAACTGAAGGTCCACCAGCAAGTTCACACTGGACAAGGCCATTCATCTGTTCTGTGTGTGAGAAGAGACTCAGTCGGTCTTCCCACCTGTGGACACACCAGTCAGTTCACACTGGGCAGAGGCTGGTCATCTGCTGAAATTCTGGGAAAGGATTCACTTAGTTATCTGACCTTATGGCTCACCAGTGAGTTCACACCAGGGAGAAGCCGTTCACCTGCTCAGACTCTGGGAAGGGATTCACTTGGTCATCTAACCTAATGGCTCACCAGCGAGTTCACACTGGGGAGAAGCCGTTCACCTGCTCAGACTGTGGGAAGAGATTCACTGAGTCATCCACCCTACAGAGACACCAGCGAGTTCACACTGGGGAGAAGCCGTTCACCTGCTCAGACTGTGGGAAGAGATTCACTGAGTCATCCCACCTACGGGTACATCAGCGTGTTCACACTGGGGAGAAGCCTTTCACCTGCTCAGAATGTGGGAAGAGATTCACTCAGTTATCCCACCTACAGAGTCATCAGCGAGTTCACACCGGGGAGAAGTCGTTCACCTGCTCAGTCTGTGGGAAGGGATTCACTCACTCATCCAGCCTACAGAGACATCAGCAAGTTCACACTGGGGAGAAGCCGTTCACCTGCTTAGAATGTGGGAAGGGATTCACTCAGTTATCCCACCTACAGAGACATCAGCGTGTTCACACTGGGGAGAAGCCGTTCACCTGCTCAGTCTGTGGGAAAAGATTCACTGAGTCATCCCAACTAAGGAGACATCAACGAGTTCACACTGGGAAGAAGCCATTCACCTGCTCAGTCTGTGGGAAGAGATTCACTCAGCTATCCCACCTAAAGAGTCATCAGCGAGTTCACACTGGGGAGAAGCCGTTCACATGCTTAGAATGTGAGAAGCGATTCACTCACTCATCCACCCTACAGAGACATCAGCAAGTTCACACTGGGGAGAAGCCATTCACCTGCTCAGTCTGTGGGAAGAGATTCACTCAGTTGTCCCAACTACAGAGTCATCAGCGAGTTTACACTGGGGAGAAGCCGTTCACCTGCTTAGAATGTGGGAAAGGATTCACTCAGTCATTCAAACTATTGGCACACCAGTCAGTTCACAGTGGGGAGTGGCCATTCACCTGCTCAGAATGTGGGAAAGGATTCACTCAGTCGTCCAAACTAATGGCACACCAATCAGTTCACACTGAAGAGAGACCACTCACCTGCTCAGACTGTGGGAAGGGATTCACTCGGTCATCCCAACTACTGGCACACCAGTCAGTTCACACCGGGGAGAGGCCATTCACATGCTCAGTCTGTGAGAAGAGATTTACTCAGTCATCCTACCTACAGATTCATCAGCGAGTTCATACTGGGGAGAAACCTTTCACCTGCTCAGAATGTGGGAAGAGATTCACTCAGTTATCCCACCTACAGAGTCATCAGCAAGTTCACACTAGGGAGAAGCCGTTCACCTGCTCAGAATGTGGGAAAGGATTCACCCGGTCATCCGAACTACTGACACACCAGTCAGTTCACAATGGGGAGTTACTGTTGTTATGAATCACAAGGTTTCGTTTGCTGTGGAGCGAGAGAGAGAGATTAAGAAAGTGAATCAGTCTGACTTTCAGCTTGTTTACATCACTCACAGCTTGTTTAGTTTTAACTGAGGACACAGACACTCAGATTCAGATGGAGACAAAGGCGGGAAAATGGAAGGATCGAAACCAGGGAACGAGTGGCCAAAGGTCATTGTTTCAAACTTTCCTATGCCGACAAGGGTGGGTTAATTATCAACTCAGCATACATCGAACGTGTGGTTGTCACCTTGTTTGATCAATAGGAGTGGATCGGATTTGGGGTATCCTGTGGAGACCACTTATGTGTTAACCCTTGCCTGGGTGTGGTGTGGAAATTCACTTGAAGACAATACCCCTTGTGACAAGTCACTTTCGGTGATAATTCATATGTGGATGTGAAACGACAACGGATAAATTCTACAGCTACTGTTCTCTTGTTTTACCACTGTGGAACCTGTGGAATTTGACATAATTGCCTTCTCTCAACATTTACCCTGGACTACAAATATCTCTCTGTCTCATCACCTATTCTGTGGATGAACTGAACTTTCATAATTCACCATCTCAAGACTAAGCCTTGTTTCCCCTGAGCTCAATAGTTTGGGAGTTATATTTACACACACATATACACATAGCACGGTTAACTTTTGCTTATCTTGCTTAAGTTATGATATTATAAGTAGATACTATTAAAGATAGTGGATTTAACATCAAAACCAGACTCCAGTTGTAGTTTGTTGCTGCTGGTTTATTTCTAAAGTGTTATGGTTCATAATAAAATTGTGGCCTGCGCCTGGGATATGAACAGATTTGGGGGTGTATTGATTAATTATCGATTTCATTGGAGAAATCCCTTTTGATTTATTTGTGTGTGGAAAATCAGCAGCAATGGATGTTGATAGATGTCTGGAAGCGCCAACCTCTGAGGCACTAAAGGACACCAGAAGGACTGAGTTGTTGAGTATTGCTAAAAGGCTAAAACTTGCTAAGGTGAAATTGACAATGAGAAGGGCACAGATGCAGAAGATCATAACTGAGCATTATGTATCTAAGGGTGTGTTTAAAGTGCAGGAGTTGGAGGTGTTTCCTGAAAGTAACCGAGTCAGCTTGAGCTCCAGTACAAGTTAGGAAAATTAAAGATGGAGGCTGTGGAAAGGCAGAGGCAGTTTGAGGCTGGAGAGGCAGGAAAACAGAGAGGAGAGGCAGAAGAACAGAGAGGAAGCAGAAAGACAGTGGTTGTTCAAGTTGGAAAAGATAGAAAGATTGTAGCAAAGCTGTCTCACGTTAGACTCTGGTGATAAGTTTGAGGCCAGTTGAGAAGTTCAATTGGTACCTCCATTTGAAAAGGCAGAGGTTGATAAATACTTACAGCAATTTGAGACGGTTGCTCAGAGTTTAAAGTGGCCAAAAGAGGGTTGGCCTATTCTCTTACAAAGTGTAATTAAGGGGAAGGCTCAGCAAGCCTATTCTGCTTTGACAGTTGATGAAGCAACTGATTATGACACAGTGAAACAGGCTGTGCTCAAAGCTTACGAGTTGGTCCCAGAAGCGTACAGGCAAAAGTTTAGAAATTTGAGGAAATCTCTGAACCAAACTTATATGGAATTTGCTGATGAGAAGTTTGTGTGTTTTGACCGCTGGTGCCCATATAAAAATGTAAATGATGATTTTAACAGCTTGAAAGAGTTGGTTTTAATTGAAGAATTCAAAATGTGCGTTCCTGATGACATAAAGATGTATTTAGATGAAAAGGATGCTGCCACTTTGCAGGAGTCTGCTAGATTAGCAGATGTGTTTGCTTTAACTCATAAGGTTAAGTTTACCCAGAATAAGACCTTCCAAAAGAGTAGCAGGGATAACCAGGGTAAACCAGAAATTAAAGCTGGGACTAGTGACAAGAGTAAGGATGAAGGGAAGCAGTTGAAGGAGAAATATTCTGGTCTTACTTGTTACTATTGTAAAAAAAGCTGGTCATATGATGGCTAATTGTTCTGTCCTGAAGAAGGAAAAGGAGACAGTCCCAAATGCCTGTGATCAGTATGTTGAAGCACCTATAAACTCAAAGGGTTCTGAACATTCTGTTGAGGCTCAGTTAAGGACTGAGAGGTCTGACTGAGTTAAGAAAGGATTTGATCATTTTATGTCAGATGGGTTTGTATTAGTAATGGAAGGGTCAACACCGGTACCAGTGAAAATTCTTCGAGATACTGGGGCTTTTCAGTCACTTCCATGAGACAGCGTTCTAAAGTTTGGTGATGAGATGAACAGTGATGAGGTAAATCTTATTAAAGGCATTGGAGGCAGCATTGTTTCTGTGCCATTGCACAAGGTAACTTTACAGTCAGGGTTGGTTTTGGGACCTGTTAAGATCGGATTATGCTCCAGTTTACCAGTGGAAGATGTTACTTTGCTGTCAGGGAATGACCTGGTAGATGGTAATGTTGTTCCTGCAGTGCAGTTGCCAGCTAAGCCAACCACTAACGACCCACAGATGGATTTTAACATTTATCGCAGTAACTCGAAGTACGGCTAAAAAGTCTGCCAATGCAGACGGTTCTGTGCAGCATGATTCTGATACCCATGATAGCCAAAATCAGGGTGACCAGGATTCAGCTTTTGATGACTTGTCAGGGACCTTTCAGCCTTCATTGTTTCAACAGGATTCAGGTAGTAAGTCTGATGAGGAAGATTCATCCCTGTCTAGGAAGGAGTTTATAGCAGAACAGAACCAAGACCCTGAGATTGAAGCTTTATAAGAAACATCTCTCTCAGATGATGAGATTAAGAAAATGGCAGTGGGGTATTATCTCAAGGATGGAGTGTTAATGAGGAAGTGGAGGCCACCTGCTATACCTGCGAGTGAGGAATGGGCAATTGTTCACCAAGTTGTAGTTCCTAAAGTTCATAGGACTGAAATTTTAACTTTGGCCCACAGTATGCCCTTCGGTGGCCATTTCGGAGTGAATAAAACTGTAAACAGGATTATGAAAGAAGTTTACTGGCCGAATTTGAGGAAAGATATTGTGACCTTTTGCAGAACCTGTCACACTTGTCAAGTTGTGGGTAAACCTAATCAGGTCACCCCAGTGGCCCCACTCCGGCCTATACCTGCATTCGGTGAACCCTTTTCCAAATTTATAGTGGATTGTGTTGGCCCATTGCCAAAGACTAAAGCTGTCCATCAGTATTTACTAACTATTATGTGTACTGCATCCACATTCCCAGAGGCAATACCTCTCAGAAATATTAAAGCTAAAACTGTGACGAAGGCTCTTAACAAGTTTTTTACTTTATTTGGTTTGCCTAAAGAAATCCAGTCTGATCAAGGAAGTAATTTTACATCTGGATTATTCCAGCAGGTAGTTTATGAACTGGGACCTAAACAAATTACATCGTCTGCGTACCATCCGGAATCACAAGGGGCTTTAGAAAGATTTCATTCTACCCTCAAAACAATGATTAAGACATACTGTGTTGAAAATGGAAAACACTGGGGTGAAGGAATACATTTGCTTTTGTTCACCATAAAGGCTGATTTATACTTGTGCATTCGGGATACGCCGTATCCTACACCGTAGGCCCAATTTAATTTTTGCATAGCCCTACGCCGTAGCGAGCATGCGTAGTTGTGTCTGCATCGCTATACACTTCACCACCAAAACGCAAGTTGGCGGTGGGGTTTCTCTGACACTGTTGAGCTTCTTCGTGAGAGACATGGACGAGGAAATGCATTTCAAATATTTTTGGATGTCGGCAGGTAGATTTGACGATTTGGTTCATTGTCTCCAACCATTTATTTTGCATCAGTGTACAGACATGGTGGAGAAAAGCAACCGGAAATGCGATGCTATCAAACGAACCAATCACAGTTGTTGTTGTCTGTGCCGCCACGACGCGTGAGTTACTTTTTAGAGGAGGTGCACGTCACCCAACGGCGTAGGGTGCAGTGTGTGTATGTGGTGCCTGTCGCATACATTTGACACACAAGTATAAATCAGGCTTAAGAGAGTCGGTACAGGAATCACTCACTGGGCTTTAGTCCATTTGAACTTGTATTTGGTCACAGAGTGAGGGGACCTTTGACCTTGTTAAAGGAACAGTGGATTGATGGGGATGTACATGTTAACTTGTTAGACTATGTTTTGAAGTTCAGAAATAAACTACACCAAGCCTGTCGTCTAGCGAGACAAAACTTGAAGATTTCTCAAAACAAAATGAAGTGTTGGTTTGATAAGCGGATCAAAACAAAAGAAAATACAAGGTGAGGGATAATGTGCTTGCCTTATCTCCAATGTTGACAAATCCACTTCAGGCGAAATTCAATGGACTGTATGAAATAGTCTCTCAAATTAATGATGTGAATTATGTTATTAAAACACACGACCGATGTAAACTAACACAGGTAGTACACATCAATATGATAAAGCCTTATTCTGACAAGCAGGCACCATCGGTGAGTGTTGTCAAACATATCAATCTGGCAATCCTGAGAATGAAACAATTGACTCATCTGAGACTTTTCACAAGCCAAACATGGTCCCGGTTAGACTAATGAACTCGGTTGTTCTCGAAGACATTGACAACAAGTTGGCTCATCTGCAGCCAAAGCAACAACAACAGCTGAAGGAATTAATTCTGAATTTTAAAGATTTATTTCCTGATGCTCCCAAGTAAACCACGGTCGCAGTACATGACGTAGATATTGGTCAAGCCAAACCGATTAAACAACACCCATATCGCATGAACGTAGAAAAGTGTAAATTGGCTGAGCAAGAAATTGAATATATGCTGGGAAATAGTATTATTAGGCCTTCAACATCAGATTGGAGCTCACCCTGCATTATTGTGCTCAAACCTGATGGTAGAGTTAGATTTTGCACTGATTATAGGAAGGTAAATGCAGTAACAAAAACAGATGCCTATCCTATCCCTAGGGTGGATGATTGCATTGATAAGGTTGGAAAAGCTAATTTCTTACAAAGATTGATCTGTTGAAAGGGTATTGGTGTGTTCCATTGACGGACTGAGGTAGAGAAATTTCTGCATTTGTGACACCTTCTGGGTTGTATGAATACAATGTTTCGCCATTTGGAATGAAATAATCTCCAGGAACATTCCAGAGAATGATTGATTCTGTAATTCAAGGGTTAGGACACACAGATGCCTATATTGATGACTTAGTCACAGGGAGTGACACTTGGGAAGAGCATATCTCTGTAGTAGAAGAGCTGTTTGACAGGCTTTCCAGGGCCAATCTTACAGTTGACTTAGCTAAGAGTGAATTTGGCCATGCCACTGTGATCTGTCTTGGCTGTGTTGTAGGTCAAGGCAAGTTGGCTCCTGTGCAGGCAAAATTCAGGCCATTTCTGAAGTTCCTGTTCCGACTGTGTGACGAAGGCCCGTCACTGATTACAGACGTCTCAGGGCACACTCGGTAAAACACTCAAAGGGTCATCCACACACATTATTCCCCTTTGTTATTGTGGTGAGTGCAGGCATCACAATAAATCAACAGTCACAATTTTACACTCATCCCCAGCAGTAATAGGTATGAAAAAAAGAAACACACTATGTCACAGTTTTATTATCTCAGGTCAATTTAATCATATTCGTCTTTCCAATAAGTGTTTTGCCGAAGTGTCATGATAATCTGACGTTTCTCTCCTCCACAGTCACTGGGTCTGAAACAGAGCTGCTGCATAGAGCTGTCTTATATAGAGGCAGCAGCAACCTGCACAGGTGTGCCGATGGTGGAGGATACCATCTTTACCTGGGACAAGGGTTATGTTACCTAATTACTCATCTTGTGGTAAAGTTTTGGGGTTTATTTAAGTTATTTAACCTGGAAATGGTGAATCCTGTGATGAAGTCTATGTGTTTATTGTGAGAACTGGTGGTAGAGTTTCAGATTGTGTGAAGTGGAAGATAATTGAGTTAATTAGCTTTTGGTTAGGGGGATTGGCTTAGCAGTTATAAACCTTGGGTTACCAAGGCTTTGGGTGTTTTTTTTGTTGTTTAGTCTGAGGGTGGTTGTTAACCAGACAGGTGACAATTGCAAGCTGTGTGTGTGTATATATATATATATATATATATTATAGTATTTTTTTAAAAAATCTTCTTGTTTTCATGTGGACATCCAAGTTTTTGTTGTTCCACTATTTTTGTAAATAAAAGCACCTCAATCTATTTTTGCCACTCAAGCCATCTTGTTATTTTTCGTAGACAGTTGACCCACAGTTTTTGTGACAGACTGGTAAGAAGGCTCTTGGAAGGTTTCTGGGAATGGTTGGATATTATCGTAAGTTGTGTAAGAACTTTGCTGATATCGCTCTTCCTCTGACTAATCTCCTGAAGAAGGGTGAAAAGTCTGTTTGGACCGAGACTTGTCAGGAAGCATTTGATCAATTGAAAGTTATTATTTGGGATTAGGTCAATCAATATAGTGTCATCAGCAAATTTAATTAACAGATTGGAGCTGTGGGTGGTGACACAAGTCATGGGTGCACAGAGAGTAAAGGAGGGGGCCAAGGATTCAAGCCTGTGGGGCATGTGTGCTGAGGGTCAAAGAGACAGAGGTGAGGGATCCCTCTCTTACCACCTGCCAGCCATCTGACAGGAAGTCCAGGATCCAGCTACACAAGGCAGGGTGAAGGCCGAGGTCTCTGAGCTTCTTCTCGATACTTCACAACTTCGTATGGCTAAAGCTATGCCCATGACTGCAAGGAACTGCAGAGAACTTTGGTCTCATCTGGAAACATCATAGAAACAAGCCTCCCCTCTATGGACTCTTCCTACACTTCCCCTGCCTTGGGAAAGCAGGCCTTGTACTCAAAGATGCCCACAACTTTGGACATTATTGCTGCAAACCCAAACCTCCATCGGGGAAGAGATGCAAAAGCCTTAAAGCGCATACCACCAGGCTCATGGACAGCTTCCTGTCTGCAGTTCTAGGCCAAATTAATGGTCTCCAGTCCAATAAAATGGACTCGACCTCACAATGTAACTCGACGTGACCCTGCCCCATATGTCTATCTGCACTGCACTTTCTCTGCAGCTGTAGCTCAGTACATGATAAGTCCCCATTTTAATTGTGTGGAAATATTAGACAGACTGAGCTTCTGCTTTGGAACCACAGAGGAAAAGTTAACTGAACTGATGAACACCAATAAATAGAAAAGGCTTCAATCTCGCATTACGATCTGCGGTAACTGGGATCAGGTGACCGGTGGTGGGTCTCCCAGACCAATTATCAGAATCAGGTTTAATAGCACTGGCTGATCTTATGTAATTTGTTGTCTCTACAGCAGCAACAGAATTTAATTCATAACAATAGATTTTTACCTTTGATTTAAAATAAGAATATACATATTAAATAGTTAAATTATATAAGTAATACAAAATAAAATTAAAATGTAATACTGTAAACTACTTTAATTGTGTGGAACTATTTGACTGACTGGGTTGTTGCTTTGGAAATTCTGGAGTGAAGCTGAACTAAACTGTACACATTTATGAAAAGCTCAGATAAATACAAAAGGCTAAGTTCTCATATGAATGGGTCAGACACCCAGAAACATTGGCTGCCCTTCAGCAGGTAAAAACAGTGGAATGAGGCCTAGTCCCAGGCCTCGGCCCAGTAGTTATGGTCTGAGGTCTGGGACTTGGTGAGAGTAAGCATTCGGCACGGACTAGAAGGGCCGAGATGGCCTGTTTCCATGCTGTAATTGTTATGTGGTTATATGGAAACATGCTGAAAATATTGCAGAATAAAACATTGTCCACCCACAACGAGAGGACGTGACAGATCCGGATCTCACTGCCTTGTCTGAATGGGCGAAAGATGAAGTTACACGTACACTCCAGCAGTGACCGGCAGATGCTGCAGATCTGCGGGAAAACGTGAACAGGAAACGGGATCACGTGATGGGTGGAGGGTCTCCCACCTGAACCGGTGACTCCGCTCCTCGCCCCTCACATGCTGCCAGACCCATCCGCTGCATTTCCCACATTATTCCATATTTACACCAGATACATTTTTACTTCTTCCCTCCAAATCGTCCCTGTCCCTTTCCCTCCACCCCCAGGTCACAGAGTCACAGGCTCGATTCCCATCCCGGTCCAACACACAATTCAGACCCAAACCGGAAATGTGCAGGTTTCATTTAAATCCCTCCATGTTTATAAACACTCATTTCTATTCACATTCCTCCAACTTCACTGGACAGGAACACTGAAACATCAAGTGAGAAACAGCTGGAGTTGGCCAATCAGCCCCTCTAACCATCAACAAGATGAAGGCTGCTCTCCCATCTCAGCCACATGTTTCTGCCCGATCCTCATTTCCTCGATCCCTCTGGTCTCCACACATCTGCCGGCCTCTGTTTTATGTGAGGATGATCACTGAGTCTTCACCGGCCTCTGTGGTGGGGATTTACAGACATTCACCACCCTCGGATTGGAGACATTTCCCCTTGTCTCAGTCCCGGACAGTCCACCCCCTTTTTCAGAGACTGGGATCCCTGGTTCAGCCTGTAATGATGTTGTGCATTTCAATGTGATCAACTCTCAGTCCTCGATTCTCTAATTGAAAGGGTTATCACATTTGATCTTTCTTCATATGATGACCCCACCATTCCAGGCATCAGTCTGGTGAATCTTCATTGCACTCTCCATAACAAATACTCTCTAACCTCTTTGTTAATCCTCTATGGAATTAATTTCCATCTTCTGCAGCCCCGTGTTGCCCCAACCACTCACCTCCCACCCCCGTCACTATTTCCACCTTCCCACCTCCCCCTCACCTGGATCCACCTCTCACTCCCCAGCTCTTGCCCCATCCCCACCCCTCACCTCTTTTCTCGGACTATTTCCCGTCCACTCTCAGTCCAGAGGGAGGGTCTCGGCCCGAAATGTTGACGGTCCATTTCCCTCCACAGATGCTGCCCGACCCACTGAGTTCCTCCGGCAGTTTGTTCTTTGGTCTGTGTGACCCGTGTTAGTGTGGGGAGCGGGATTTTACACCATATTCCCGGTACAGTCTCAACAAAACACAAATAATTGTCACTTTGCCCGGACCATTGGCCCCGCTTGCAGGGCAACAGTCTGCCGGTGTTTGCCCCCCAATGTGGTGAATCGCCACCACCGTGGGCTCAGACATTTCCACAGATGAGCCCCTCCTGTCCCCACCGGGACAAACATCCTGTCCGCCCCCTCTCTCACCGTCTTCATCCTCTCCCTCCCCGGGGAACCGGCATCAAACCGACGGGCCGAGCGGTCTCCTCCTACCTCTCAGCGACACATCAGACTCCGGCCGCAGGAGACGCTTCACAAACGCCCCAACTTCCCTCGGAGGGAAATGGAAATAAATCAGAAAGCGGACATTTACTTTGACGGTTGTCCCGCCGTGACGGAAAGTTCGGGAGACGGTGTCATCGGGGGTAACGCCCTCTGGGCTGGCCTGCCTCCTCTATTGGGTGGAAGCAGTGATTGACATTGCTTCCTACCAATGGGAATAGCGCAGCGCGTGACTCCTCTGTTGACAGCGGTGGGGAGGGGCTGGTCACGTGATTAGTAGCCCGGCCGTTTAAGCGACCAAGCTCGAGCTCACCAGCGCGCGGGGCACAAAAGGCCCCGGATGATCGGTTGAGGTGAGAAGGGGTCTCCGGGTTGGGGGTCTCACCGGGCGGCGTTTCCAACACCGACTTCGGGTAGTTGCTGTGACTCCGGACTCCGTGACCCGCAATCCCGGGACAGTCCTGCTCTCTTCCCTCTCTCTCAGCCCCACCATCCGTACACGGGCCCCGGGGAGCTTCCGGCTGATGAGGGAATGGGAACCGATGGGTCTCTCAGACAGAGCTGAGCTCCAGCTGTCTAAATGCAAGGATCGGGAACTCGGAGAAAGGGAACAAAATCTTTTACATCAGCTGTTGTGAAAATCACCTTTGTTCTGCCTCCAGTCACAAACAAGAGAAAATCTGCAGATGCTGGAAATCCGAGCAACACACACAAATTGCTGGAGGAACTCAGCATTAGTACTCTTTTCCATAGATGCTGCCTGGCCTGCTGAGTTCCCCCAGCATTTTGTGTCTGTTGCTTGTTCCACCCCCTCTTGTTCTGGACTTTTCTACCCGTGAGAACATGTTTTGTCCCACTCTCTCTGGGTACATAATGATATCAAACACCTTTGCCCTGGGCAACAAGTATCTTTCACATCACAAATGTGCCAGACTCCAATGAGACAGACTACTGCCCTTCCCTTCATATTCATTGGCATTGCCATCACTGAGTTCACCACCGTCAGTCACCTGGGGGAGGGTTCAGGGGAAATATTTGTCTACAATACAGAAACTGGTGTTACCTGTGCGTATTCTGGCGATGCAAATTTTGCTGGAGAATTAGCAAGTGGGAAGAAGTGGAGTGATATTTGAAAATCTGACTTTTTTAAGTGTCATTTAGCAAGCAAATGACATATGGACAGTGCAAAAGCTCTGACAAGAAAATCCATCATTACCTGTTACAGGCCTGCAACTTAGGTTGTGTGAGAGTGTAGATGAACTTAAACAAACCCAGAGGAGATCAAAGTTCTTACAGACAGTGATTTGATAGCTGTTAAAATGAATACCTCTCTATATAAAATTCACTGTGCACATGTGGGAAAATTGCATAATACAAGCTTTATGTGCACACTGGTCATTACAAATTTGAGGGGAGATTGGTGGGAAGGTGGGAAGACCTCCAGTGTCCCTGATGCCATGACGTACATGATGTGCATCCAGCTGCAGCTTGTAACCCTGCACTTTAAGGAGTTGGAACTTGAAATGGATGAATTCTGGATCATCCAGGAGTTGGAGGGGGTGATAGACATGACATGAAGAGAGGTGAGTTACACCCAAGGTGCAGGACACAGGAAACTGGGTGAGAGTCAGGAAGGGGAATGAGGTTAAATAGCCATCACAGAGTACTCTTGTGTCCATCCCGCACAACAACAGGTGGACCACTTTAGAAACTGTTGAGATTACCTGGCAGAGAAAAATCAAAGGGGTGATAGGGGATTCGTTAGTTAGAGGAACAGAACAAGAGGGGACTAATATCCCAGTGGTAAGGCTCGCTAGTGCTAGTGTGGGGAGAGGGTGATGTGGTTAAAATAAGTTGTAGGGGAAATGGGAGCCAGAATGACAGAACAGATAGTGGAGAGGGTGAATTGAATGAAATTGACTTTATTGCATACGTCCTTCATATACATGAGGAGTAGAAATCTTTACATCTCCATCTAAATGTGCAATGTGTAATTTATAGTCATTTATAATAAATAGTTTGTACACAGGACAGTCAATATAACATAGAAATTGAATTGTGTCAGCATGAATTAATCAGTCTGATGGCCTGGTAGAAGATGATGTCCCGGAGCCTGTTGGTCCCTTTGCTGTGGTACCGTTTCCTGGATGGTAGCAGCAGGAACAGTTTGTGGTTGTGGTGAATTGGGTCTCCAATATCCTTTGGGCCCCTTTTACACACCTGTCTCTGTAAATGTCCTGAATAGTGGGAAGTTCACATCTACAGATGCGCTGGCTGTCCGCACCACTCTCTGCAGGTTCCTGCGATTAAGGGAAGTACAGTTCCCATACCAGGCAGTGATGCAGCCAGTCAGGATGCTCTCAATTGTGTCATAGAAACATAGAAACATAGAAAATACGTGCAGGAGTAGGCCATTCGGCCCTTCGAGCCTGCACCGCCATTTATTATGATCATGGCTGATCATCCAACTCAGAACACCGCCCCAGCCTTCCCTCCATACCCCCTGACCCCCGTAGCCACAAGGGCCATATCTAACTCCCTCTTAAATATAGCCAATGAACTGGCCTCAACTGTTTCCTGTGGCAGAGAATTCCACAGATTCACCACTCTCTGTGTCCCTGTAGAAAGACCTTCGGATTTTGGGCCACATCCCCAGCTTCTTCAACTATCTGAGTTGAAAGAGGTGCTGCTGTGCTCTTTTTACAACACAGCCGGTATGTACAGACCATGTACATGAAAGATGGCAAATGGAGTTTAATGCTGGTAAGTGTGAGGTGCTACATTTTGGTAGGACTAATCAAAATAGGACATACATGGTAAATGGTAGGGCATTGAAGAATGCAGTAGAACAGAGGGATCTGGGAATAATGGTGCATCATTCCCTGAAGGTGGAATCTCATGTGGATAGGGTGGTGAAGAAAGCTTTTGGTATGCTGGCCTTCATAAATCAGAGCATTGAGTATAGGAGCTGGGATGTAATGTTAAAATTGTACAAGGCATTGGTAAGGCCAAATTTGGAGTATTGTGTACAGTTCTGGTCACCGAATAATAGGAAAGATGTCAACAAAATAGAGAGAGGACAGAGATTTACTAGAATGTTACCTGGGTTTCAGCACCTCAGTTACAGAGAAAGGTTGAACAAGTTGGGTCTTTATTTTTTTGGAGCGTAGAAGGTTGAGGGGGGTCTTGACAGTGGAATTTAAAATTATGAGGGGGATAGATAGAGTTGACGTGTATAGGCTTTTTTCATTGAGAGTAGGTGAGATTCAAACAAGAGGACATGAGTTGAGTGTTAGGGGGCAGAAGTTTAGGGGTAACATGAGGAGAACAACTTTACTCAGAGAGTGGTAGTTGTGTGGAATGAGCTTCCAGCAGAAGTGGTAGAGGCAGGCTCGATATTGTCATTTAAAGTAAAATTGGATAGCTATATGGACAGGAAAGGAATGGAGGGTTATGGGCTGAATGCAGGTTGGTGGGACTAGGTGAGAGTAAGCATTCAGCATGGACTAGAAGGGCTGAGATGGCCTGTTTCCATGCTGTAATTGTTATATGGTTATATGTGAGATCCTTGGTGATGTTTATGCTGAGGAACTTAAAGCTGTTCACCTTCTTAACCCCAGATCCATTGATGTCAATAGGGGTTAGCCTGTCTCCATTCCTCCTGTCGTCCACAATCAGCTCCTTTGTTTTTGTGACAATGAGAGAGAGTTTGTTTTCTTGACACCAGTCAGATGTTGTTCAGACCTCAGACAGAGTCAGCAATCAAATGGTTGAGCATGGTGCGATGAATGTGCTGAGCTGTGTGTATCACAATGCAAGAAGCATCGTAGGAAATCCAGATGAGCTCTTGGACAGGGAATTATGATATTGTAGCCATTATTGGGACTTGGTTGCACCAAACAGTCTGAGGGATTTAGAGGAACAAATTTGTAGAGAGATTGCAGACCATGACAAGGAACAAAAGTGTGATTTTAACTTTCCATATATTGACTGGGACTCCCATACTGTAAAAGGACTCAAGGGGGTAGAGTTTGTCAAATGTGCCCTTAATCAGTTTGTAGAATTCCTGACGTAGAAGTGTGCGATGAGCTGTTAGGAAATGTTCCAGGGCTGGTGACAGAAATTAGTGATCATAATGCAATGAGATTCAAAGTAACTACGGAAAACGAGAGGTGTGCACCACGGGTTGAGATTCTAAATTGGAGAAAGGTCTATTTTGATGGTATCAGAAAGGATCCGACAAGTGTGGTTTGGGACAGTCTGTTTTCTGGCAAAGGAGTACTTGGTAAGTGGGAGGCCTTCAGAAGTGAAAATTTGAGGGTGTCTAGTTTGTATATGCCTGTCAAGATAAAAGTTGAAAGGTAACTGGCACAGGGAACCTTGGATATTTTGTTCCTCCAAATGCGTCAGAATGTTGGGTGCTACTAAGGTTCATTAATGACTACAATATCAAAATTCCACCCCCGAGCTGATCCAACTTTTTTTAAGTTGTCTTCTGTGGTTTCTAAAAGCTTCCCAATAGTTTTTGCTTTTTTGTTTGCCCTCTCTTTGGCTTTTATGTTGGCTTTGTCTTCTCATTTCATCCACAGTTGTGTCCTCCTGCGTTTCCAATGCTTCCACTTCTTTGCGATGTATCTATCACTCAGCTCCCGAATTGCTCCCAGAAACTCCAGCCATTGCTGCTCCATTGTCACTCCTACCTTTTCCCTTCCAAACAAGTTTGGCCAGCTTCTCTGTCATAGAAACATGGAGAAGTTCAAACGGAAACAGACTATTTGGCCCATCTAGTCAATGCCGAAAAAAGCTTTAAGCTGTCCAATGCAACTACCTGCACTGGGACCATCGCCCTCCATACCCCCACCATCCAGGACCCATCCAAACTTCTTCTAAATGGCGAAACCGAGCTCATATTCACTACTTGCGCTGACATCTCATTCCACACTCTCACGACCATTTCAGTAAAGAGCTTTTCCAAATGTTCCCGTTAAATTTTCACCTTCCCCACTTACCCATGACATCTGGTTGTCATCCCACCCAACCTCAGTGGAAAAAGCTGCTTGCATTTACCCTATCTATACCCTCATAATTTTGTATACTTCCAACAAATTCTCAAAGCAATGTATAATTTCCTTGTTTATGTTTAGAGCCTTTTTTAGGTGTATGAAATGATGAGGGGCATTGATCATGTGGGTAGCCAGAGGTTTTTTCCCAGGGCTGAAATGGCTAACACGAGGGGAGATAGTTTTAAGGTGCTTGGAAATAGATACCGAGGGGATGTCAGGGGTAAGTTTTTTACACAGAGAGTGGTGGGTGCGTGGAATGCACTGCCGGCTATTCGTGTGAGAGTGTTTCAGTTACTGTGGGGACAGGAACCCATGCAGCTCAGTGGGAACAGGGAATAATACCAGCGCAGAGAGTCAAACTGAGCTGGGTCACAGATCGGAGATGGCAGAGAGGTCCAATTCTTATAGAGACAGGAAGAGCATCAGAGAATTTGATGGTCATTCCAGGTAACAGCACTGTGCCCAGTTAGAAGATGATTTCTCTCTCTGACTTGGGTAACAGTGAAGTTGAACAGAGTGATCCCAGATCACACGTTGACAACTCAAGTGACCTCATCTGAGATATTGTCCGACACCCATTGATGGATTTTGTAAATATTTTTACAGGTTAAACATGACAAGGAATTTGTCTACTGGAATCTCGAACACAACATGCCAGTTTTGCTGTCTCTGTCCAGATAATTTAAGAAGAGGAGCAAGGGATTCACTCGATCATCCTTCCTACTCAGACTGTGAGGAGGGATTCACTCGGTCATCTGACCGACTGGCACACCCATCATTTTACACAGTGGGGGTTGGAGGGAACCGATTCACTGAGCAAACAGTGGGAATGGATTCAGTCGGTCATTTTAACTGAAGGTACATCAGCAAGTTCACACCGGACAAGGCCATTCACCTGCTCTGTGTGTGAGAAGGGATTCAGTTGGTCATCCCACCTGTGGACACACCGGTCAGTTCACACTGGGCAGAGGCTGGTCATCTGCTGAATTTGTGGGGAAGGATTCACTCGGTCATCTGACCTAATGGCTCACCAGCGAGTTCATACTGGAGACCGGCCGTTCACCTGCTCAGACTGCGGGAAGGGATTCACTCGATTATCCCAACTGAAGGTACATCAGCGAGTTCACACTGGAGAGAGGCTGTTCACTTGCTCAGTGTGTGGGAAGGGATTCACTCGGTCATCCACCCTACTGACACATCAGTCAGTTCACACTGGGGAGAGGCCATTCACCTGCTCAAACTGTGGGAAGGGATTCATTTCCTCATCCCACCTGAAGGTACATCGGCGAGTTCACACTGGGGAGAGGCCATTCAGCTGCTCAAACTGTGGGAAGGGATTCACTTCCTCATCCCAACTGAAGGAACATCAGCGAGTTCACACTGGGGAGCGGCCGTTCATCTGCACGAACTGTGGGAAGGGATTCACTCGATCATCCAGTCTGAAGGTACATCAGCGAGTTCACACTGGGGAGAGGCTGTTCACCTGCTCAAACTGCGGGAAGGGATTCAGTCAGTCATCTGAACTGAAGGTACATCGGCAAGTTCACACTGGAGAGAGGCCGTTCACTTGCTCAGTGTGTGGGAAGGGATTCACTCAGTCAGCCAACCTACTGTCACATCAGTTAGTTCACACTGGGGAGAGACCGTTCACCTGCTCAAACTGTGGGAAGGGATTCACTTCCTCATCCCAACTGAAGGTACATCGGCGAGTTCACACTGGGGAGAAGCCGTTCATCTGCTCGGACTGTGGGAAGGGATTCACTCAGTCATCTCAACTGAAGGTACATTGGCGAGTTCACACTGGGGAGAGGCCGTTCATCTGCTCGGACTGTGGGAAGGGATTCTCTCAATCATCCAAACTGAAGGTACATCAGCGAGTTCACACTGGGGAGAGGCCGTTCACCTGCTCTGACTGTGGGAAGGGATTTACTCGATCATCCCAACTGAAGATACATCAGCGAGTTCACACTGGAGGGAGGCCATTCACCTGCTCAGACTGTGGGAGGCGATTCACTCGGTCATCCTTCCTACTGACACATCAGTCAGTTCACACTGGGGAGAGGCCATTCACCTGCTTGGACTGTGGGAAGGGATTCACTTGCTCATCCCACCTGAAGGTACATCAGCGAGTTCACACTGGGGAGAGGCCATTCACCTGCTCGGACTGTGGGGAGGGATTCACTTGCTCATCGCAACTGAAGATACATCAGCGAGTTCACACTGGGGAGAAGCCATTCACCTGCTCAGACTGTGGGAAGGGATTCACTCGGTCATCCCCCCTAATGACGCACCAGCGAGTTCACAGTGGGGAGCGGCCATTCACCTGCTCAGACTGTGGGAAGGGATTCATTCAGTTATCTCAACTGAAGATACATCAGCGAGTTCACACTGGAGAGAGGCCATTCACCTGCTCAGAGTGTGGAAAGGGATTCACTTCGTCCTCTCAACTACTGGGCCACCAGCGAGTTCACACTGGAGAGAGGCCATTCACCTGCTCAGTGTGTGGGAAGGGATTCACTCGGTTGTCTCATCTTCAGAGACACCAGCGTGTTCACACAGGGGAGAGGTCGTTCACCTGCTCAGTGTGTGGGAAGAGATTCAGTCGGTCATCCAGCCTACAGAGACACCAGCAAGTTCACACTGGGTAGAGGCTGATCACCTGCTCGGACTTTGGGAAGAGATTCTCTCAGCCATCGCCACCAAATGTCCATCATTGAGTTCACACTGGGGAGAGGCCGTTCACCTGCTGGGAATGTGTGAAGCAATTCGCTCAGTCATCTAACCTTATGTAACTCTCGTTTCAGCTAGCAGCTTAATATAGGGGGTGATAGCCCCCCAGCCTGGCCAAATTTAAGAAAGATCATTTAGGTGGATGCTGCACGATGTGTCCCCTGTTACAAATCAGTACCCCAAAATAACAAACGATACATAATATGCGATTAAACGATTGGGCTTTGTAGTTCTTTCTTTGACTATAGGGTGAGTAAAAAAAAATAATGAAGAAGAAAAAGAGCCCACTCCGTCCATTCATGTCTTCTCATCTCTCCCCAGCAAAATACAGTGAAAATCTCTCTTCCA
This sequence comes from Mobula birostris, assembly GCF_030028105.1. Classification (NCBI taxonomy): domain Eukaryota; kingdom Metazoa; phylum Chordata; class Chondrichthyes; order Myliobatiformes; family Myliobatidae; genus Mobula; species Mobula birostris. The sequence continues at coordinate 17,424,853 of NC_092382.1, forward strand.
GACTCACAAGAAAGAACAACATTTCTCTCATTGGATAGCCCTGCACTCCAAAACCCTGTTATCTCTAGTCATAACCTAAACATTACTGCTACAGAGAAACCATTACCTCAGCAGTGATACATTGCAGAGAGGCCATTCCATTAGCAGTGAAACCTTACAGCATGTTACACTTGTGACACCCTACCGGGTTCACACTGAGGAGAAAGTTTTAATAAGCTGCATGCTGGATATTTGTCCATCACCGTTGCTGAATGCAATTTCGAGAGTGACTGTCGGTGCTGAACTCTGCAATTATTGCTGCTGCTCACCACACCCAGTCTGCACCCTGGTCACTGGGCATGGGAGCAGTTTCCTCTGCTGCATATTCACCTTTAATGGGACTGGAGTGGAGAGCGGCCAGTGAAGGAGTGGAGCTTTGAGGCTTTGGCTCGAGATGTTTCGGCGAGCAGCGGCAGAGGATGAGCTTGCTCCCAGTAAGGTAAGGCTGGGTATGTTCCTTTAATTATTTTGATTAACTTAGGAGTTGGTAATGCAGGCAGTAGATAGGGCAGTCCAGTGCTCCGATTGTAGGATGTGGGAAGTGAGGGACAGCACAATTGTCTCTGATGACTAAACCTCAGGGATCTGTACTGGGTCCAATGTTGTTTGTCATATATATTAATGATCTGGATGATGGGGTGGTAAATTGGATTAGTAAGTATGCAGACGATACTAAGATAGGTGGAGTTGTGGATCATGAAGAAGGTTTTCAAAGCTTGCAGAGAGATTTAGACCACTTAGAAGAGTGGGCTGAAAGATGGCTGATGGAGTTTAATGCTGATAAATGTGAGGTGCTACATTTTGGTGGGGCTAATCAAAATAGGACATACATGGTAAATGGTTGGGCATTGAAGAATGCTGTAGAACAGAAGGATCTGGGAATAATGGTGCATAGTTCCCTGAAGGTGGAGTCTCATGTGGATAGGGTGGTGAAGAAAGCTTTTGGTATGCTGACCTTTATAAATCAGAGCATTTAGTACAGGAGTTGGGATGTTATGTTGAAACTGTATGAGGCATTAGTAAGGCCAAATTTGGAGTATTGTGTACAGTTCTGGTCACCAAATTATAGGAAAGATGTCAATAACATTGAGAGAGTACAGAGGAGATTTACTAAAATGTTGCCTGGGTTTCATCTCCTAAGTTACAGAGAAAGGTTGCATAAGTTAGGTCTTTATTCTTTGGAGCGTAGAAGGTTGATGGGGGACTTGATAGAGGTATTTAAAATTATGAGGGGGATAGATAGAGTTGTCATGGATAGGCTTCTTGAGAGTGGGGGAGGTTCAAACAAGAGGACATGAGATGAGAGTTAAAGGGTAAAAGTTTAGGGGTAACATGAGGGGAACTTCTTTACTCAGAGAGTGGTAGCTGTGTGGAACGAGCTTCCAGCAGAAGTGGTTGAGGCAAGTTCGATGTTGTCGTTTAAAGTTAAATTGGATAGATATATGGACAGGAAAGGAATGGAGGGTTGTGGGCTGAGTGCAGGTTGGTGGGACTAAGTGAGAGTAAGAGTTCGGCATGGACTAGAAGGGCCGAGATGGTGCCTGTTTCCGTGCTGTAATTGTTATATGGTTATATGGTTAAACCTGCAAGAGGTGCATCCAGCTACAGGTCTTGTCAATCCGAGTTAGGGAACTGGAGCTGGAGCTGGATGAACTTCGGACCATTCGGGGGGCGGAGGCAGTAATAGACTGGAGTTGCAGGGAGACAGTCAGGAGACAGGTAACTGGGTGACTGTCAGGAGAGGGAAGGGGAATAGACAGAAAGAGCAGAGCACCCCTAGTGGCCGTTCCCATCAACAATAAGCGTACCATTTTGGATACTGTTGGTGGGGACAACCTGCCATGGACAAGTTGTAGTGGTTGTGTGTCTGGCACCGAGACTGAACTCTCAGCTCAGAAAGGAAGGAGGGAAAAGAGAAGAGCAGTAGTGATAGGGGATTTGATAGTAAAGGGGACAGATAAGTGGTTCTGTGGGAAAGATCGAGAATCCTGGATGGTCTGTTGCCTCCCTGGTGCCAGGGTCCACGATATCTCGGATGGAGTTCTCGGTATTCTCAGGAGAGAGGGTGAGCAGCCAGATGTGGTGGTCCATGTGGAGACCAATGACATAGATAGGAGTAGGGATCAGGTCCTGAAGAAGGAATATAGGGAGTTAGGGGAAAAAGTTAAAAAGCAGGACCTCAAGGGTGGTAATCTCAGGATTGCTGCCTGTGCCACGAGACAGAGAGGGTAGGAATTGGAAGTCATGGCAGTTGAATGTGTGGCTGAAGAGTTGGTGCAGGGGGCAGGGGTTCAGATTTCTGGATCATTGGGATCTCTTCTGGGGAAGGTCTGACCTGTACAACAAGGACGGGCTGCACCTGAACTGGAAAGGGACCAATATCCTGGTGGGCAGGTTTGCTGGAGCTGTTGGGGAGGGTTTAAACTAGTTTGTCAGGGGGGTGGGAATCAGAATGTGAGTGCAGAGATGAGGGTAGAAGGAGAAGGGTATGATGCTGTGTGTTCTGAGTTGGTGAGGAAGGACAGGCAGGGGACAAAACATACATGTAGCCAGTTTGAGGGGTTGAAGTGTGTCTATTTCAACGCTGGGAGTATTAGGAATAAAGGGGATGAACTTAGAGCATGGATCAGTACATGGAACTACGATGTTGTGGCCATTGCTGAAACTTGGCTGGAGGAAGGGCAGGATTGGCTGATGCAGGTACCGGGGTTTAGGTGTTTTAAAGGAATAGGATGGGAGGTAGAAAAGGGGGAGGGAGTAACATTACTGGTCAGGGATAGTATCACGGCTGTAGAAAGGGAGGATGCTGCAGAGGGAGTGTCCACTGAGTCAGTGTGGGTGGAAGTCAAAAATAGGAAGGGATCAATCACTGTGCCGGGAGTGGTCTATAGGCCCCCAAATAGCCCTCGGGACATCAAGAAGCAGATAAGCAGGCAGATTTTAGAATGGTGCAGGAAATACAGGGTTGTAGTTATGGGTGATTTCAACTTCCCTCATATTGACTGGCACCTCCTGACTGCAAGGGGGATAGATGGGGCTGAATTTGTCAGGGGTGTTCAAGAAGGATTCCTGACACAGTATGTGGACCGTTCGACGAGAGGAGAGGCCATACTGGATCTAGTTCTGGGTAATGAACCTGGTCAGGTGGCAGACATCTTGGTGGGGGAGCATTTTGGTGAGAGTGACCACAACTCACTTAGCCTCAGCATAGCTATGGAAAAGGATAAAAACAGACAAAATGGGAAAGTGCTTAACTGGAGAAGGGCTAACTATGAATGGATGAGGCAGGAACTAGTGAGAGTAAATTGGAAACAGGTGTTGAAAGGTGAAAGCACAGAAGTAATGTGGAGGAAGTTTAGGGACAACTTGTGCTGGGTTCAGGATAGGTTTGTCCCACTGAGGCAAGGAAAAAATGGTCGGAAAAGGGAACCGTGGCTGACGAAACACGCGAGGCAACTCGTCAAGTGGAAGAAGGAAGCAGATGTTAGATATAAGAAGCAGTCAGAGCCCTGTTGGTCGCTTTTCGATTGCTCCTACCCTGTTTACTTAATTGTCTCTACCAGTCTTTTTTTTTGAAACCTTATTATAATACTTCAATACTGCTTTACTGTGGCTGGGAAAAGAACCAAAGCGTTTGCAAAAGAAAGAGAAACAGAAGATGAATCCGCAGTCACTTTGGATTCAATCAGTGACTTCCTTAAACGGCAAAAGTAGGAATTCTGTGAAGAGTTTCAACAGCTTAACAGCAAATTGGATACAATTCAGTGAACTTTATTTGAGCATGAGAACCAAATTCAGGAGAATACTGTGAAGCTGAGGACGTTGAAGATACAATTAAACTCTGCAAAGAGTTATCTTTATCCAATGATAAAATGCTGAGAAGGATCATCAGATCGAAAATAGAAATAGGAGAAGTAACTTGCGAATCCTGGGTCTTGAAAAATCAATTGAAGGAGCTGAGCCTACGAAGTTTTTTTGCAAACTTTCTGAAGCAGCTTTTTCCTGCTTTATTCACTTCCGAGCCGAAGCTCAATGGAGCTTTTTGCTCTCTGGCTTTGAAGCCATTGTCCTTGGCAGTGAAACCCAGATCGGTCAGACTAGCCTTTCATGAATTTCGTATTAAGAACCTTTTAATTCGCCATACCCGGAGACAAGGAATGATCGATTTCCAAAATTACAAGGTTAGATTTGTGGAAGACTATTCACCTGAAGTTTTGGCTGATCGCATGAAATATAAAGAAGTTATGTCGGAATTTTATGATAAAGGGTATAAACCATCTCTTCAGTTCCCCGCACGTCTGAGTATTGTTTTGAAGAACGGATTGCGAAAAAGAATAAATTCAGTTGAAGATGCAAAGGAGTTTCTGAAGGATGAATTCTAAAACTGTTATACTTATTTGATCAAGTTTTTTTCTTCTGTTAATATGAATTTGAAATAAGGTTACGTTTTGGCTGTTCATATATTGTCTTTTGTTATATATTTTTTGATACTACTTTATTTTATCCCTTTTTGAGGCTTTATTTTAATACAGCTTTCTTTGAATTTGTTTAAAGTGATCCTTTCATATTTTCGAATACTGAGTTATTTTGCTTTTTATGTTGTGTCTTGGTAGGGACATAATGACCTTGCAGGACTGGAGTTTTTTTTCTATCAGCCGGATTTTTTGGGGCCGGTACTTAGTTCTTAGCTCACTGACTGTCTATTGGTCAGCTTTCTCGCTTTGGGTAGGGGAGGGGGTAGGGCCTATTTCTCTCTGGGAGCTGTGTTGGGTTGAATATATGATTGTTTGTTTGAATACCTTACTTTACGGTTTGCTTTCTAGTTTTAATAACTTATGGCCAGATCTTTTAATTACATGTTGATTGGTATTTAAAATGGTTCGAAATATTAACCTGTTTAGTTTGAATGTGAAAGGGTGAATCACCCCACCAAAAGGAATAAAGTGTTTGCTTATATTAAAAAAATGAAAGCACCCATTATTTTTTTTTTACAAGAAACACACATACGCAGCTGTGATACCTTACGTTTTTTTTTTACTGGGTGGAAGGGTATGCAATTCTACTCTTCGTTTAACGCAAAATCACGTGGAGTTTCGATTTTTGTAGATACTACAGTTTCCTTTATTCAGCATAAAGTTGTTTCGGACCCTAATGGTCGATTTGTTATTGTATCAGGGAGTTTTGACAGTAAGTTGATTGTTTTTGCTCATGTTTATGACCCCAGCGTAGATGATCCAGGATTTTTTGAACGTCTATTTTCATATTTGCCAGATTTGTGTACCTACTCCCTTGTGATGGGAGGAGATTTTAACTGCTGGTTAGATCCAGTATTTGATCGCTCATTTGTTAAACCAGCCACACTAAATAAATCAGCTTTGTTTATCCAATCTTTTCTAACTAAATGTGGTATAGTTGATGCTTGGCAGTTTCTGCATCTGACGGACAGGGAGTATTCTTTTTTCTCTCATGTCTATCATTCTTATACCGGGATTGACTTTATTTTTATTGATAGTCAAATGATTCCATTAGTTCGATCAATTGAATATAAAGAGATTGCTATCTCTGACCACTCTCCTGTAATTCTATCTTTAAATCTTCCTGGTACTATCCCCATGAGTAGATTTTGGCGATTTAATTCAACTCTGTTATCCGATGAGGATTTTTAAAAAAAATTATGGAGAATCAAATTACTCTTTATTTTTGAAGAAAATACGTTGGAAGAGGCGTCTAGCCTGATTATATGGGATACTTTTAAAGCATACATCCAGTGTCAAATTATTTCTTATACTGCAAACATCATTAGAAAAGCTAACAAAGAAAGAAATGAATTAGCCAATCAGTTAAAGCAACTGGACCATAAATATGCTTCTGTACCTGATCCTGAAACATATAAGAGACGTATTGAAACTAAAACTAAATATGATCTTCTTTTAACATATCCAATTGAAAGCCAACTTTTAAAAGATAGAAGTCAACTTCATATTCATGGAGATAAAACTGGTAAGCTACTGGCTAATCAATTGAAGCCATTTTCAGCCAAGCGGCAAATTAAAGAAATACATAAAATTAATGGGGACATGACAACTGACCACCTTGAAATTAATGAACTTTTAGAGAATTTTATTCTAAATTGTATAGATCTGACTCTGTTAATGATAATATTGCAATGAATAATTTTTTAGATCAATTAAATATTCCTAATCTTTCGTTAGATGATCGTAGGCAATTGGATCAACCTATTTCCCAGGATGAAATTGCTCAGGCTATTTGAGAATTGCATTCTGGGAAATCCCCAGGACCCGGTGGATTCTCTGGAGAATTTTATTAGGCTTTTTCCTCCTTGCTTATACCACATTTATGTTCTACCCTTACAGGAAGGAAGACAACCAGAGTCTTTTTACGGAGCTTCCATTTTGCTCATTCTCAAAAAGAATATGAATCCTACTAAATGCTCTTCGTATAGACCTATCTCTTTACTCAATTTTGATACTAAAATTTTATCTAAAGTGCTGGCTTGAAGATATATCTTGCACATGCACCAGTCGTGCATGCAGCCTGGTACAGCCAATCCGATCTATTCTTCTTACTTTTTAATTTCCGTTATTTTTTGTATTTTTTTTCTCACGGTAACACGTCGAAGCTGCACGCTACCTAACATGCTGGTAGAGAGAGTTTTCTTTGGGTTTTCTTTAGCACTGGAAATGGTTACATCCCGACACGCTGGACAGAAGCAAGGTCGCATTGTATATTTCACGGACCAGCAAACACCGTCCGGCTCAGCGAACAGAGCGATGGACACCCCAGCTGAAATCCGGAGGAAAACACACAGAGGGGGATCACAAAGCCGAGGAAAAAGGACCGGGTCGAGACAACAGAGACTTTTGGAGAAGAGGAGTTCGGTGGGTAATACCGTTCCGGCTGACCGGAAGTGCACTGAGAGCGGTAAGCGCAAAGGAGTTGGGTGCTTACTGATCTGGCTAACAACGGATAGTGCAATCCGAGGTATATTATGATCGAGGAACGTGTTTGCAGACTGGATATTGAACTTTTTACTGTTGGACTTTGGCCACATTCCACCGTGATACAACACTTGGCAGCACGGGAGGTCGTACCTGCCTGTGGCCATCGAACATGCAGCTCCTCCCGTGGAGGGTCAGACACCCTGAGCCAATAGACTGGTCCTGGACTTATTTTCCATCTGGCACAGTTTGCATTTTGGTGTTCGATTGTTGGGGTTTTTTGTATTGCTATATTTACGCTCAATTCTTGGTTGGTGCGGCTGTAACGAAACCCAATTTCCCTCGGGATTAATAAAGTATATCTATCCATCTATCTATCTATCTATATTGATAGGATGCAAAACTGGGCTGAGAAGAGGCAAATGGAGTTCAACCCAGATAAGTGTGAGCTGGTTCATTGTATTAGGTCAAAGATGATGGCAGAATATAGCATTAATGGTAAGACTTGGCAGTGCGGAGGATCAGAGTCAAGTCAAGGCACTGTATATTGTCATTTCCACCATAACTGCTGGTACCGTACACAGTAAAAACGAGACAATGTTTTTCAGGACCATGGTGCTACATGAACAATACAAAAATTACACTGAACTACGTAAAAAAAACACACAAAATTACACGAGACTCCAGACCTACTGAGGACTGCATAAGGTGCACAAAACAGTGCAGGCATTACAATAAATAATAAACAAGACAGTAGATTGGTGTCAGTCCAGGGTCTGGGTGTTAGTGTGGGGAGCGGGATTTTACACCATATTCCCGGTACAGTCTCAACAAAACACAAATAATTGTCACTTTGCCCGGACCATTGGCCCCGCTTGCAGGGCAACAGTCTGCCGGTGTTTGCCCCCCAATGTGGTGAATCGCCACCACCGTGGGCTCAGACATTTCCACAGATGAGCCCCTCCTGTCCCCACCGGGACAAACATCCTGTCCGCCCCCTCTCTCCCCGTCTTCATCCTCTCCCTCCCCGGGGAACCGGCATCAAACCGACGGGCCGAGCGGTCTCCTCCTACCTCTCAGCGACACATCAGACTCCGGCCGCAGGAGACGCTTCACAAACGCCCCAACTTCCCTCGGAGGGAAATGGAAATAAATCAGAAAGCGGACATTTACTTTGACGGTTGTCCCGCCGTGACGGAAAGTTCGGGAGACGGTGTCAGCGGGGGTAACGCCCTCTCGGCTGGTCCGCCTCGACTATTGGTTGGAAGCAATGATTGACATCGCTTCTCACCAATGGGAATAGCGCAGCGCGTGACTCCTCTGTTGACAGCGGTGGGGAAGGGGCTGGTCACGTGATTAGTAGCCCAGCCGTTAAACCGACCAAGCTCGAGCTCACCAGCGCGCGGGGCACAAAAGGCCCCGGATGATCGGTTGAGGTGAGAAGGGATCTCCGGGTTGGGGGTCTCACCGGGCGGCGTTTTCAACACCGACTTCGGGTAGTTGCTGTGACTCCGGACTCCGTGACCCGCAATCCCGGGACAGTCCTGCTCTCTTCCCTCTCTCTCAGCCCCACCATCCGTACACGGGCCCCGGGGAGCTTCCGGCTGATGAGGGAATGGGAACCGATGGGTCTCTCAGACAGAGCTGAGCTCCAGCTGTCTAAATGCAAGGATCGGGAACTCGGAGAAAGGGAACAAAATCTTTTACATCAGCTGTTGTGAAAATCACCTTTGTTCTGCCTCCAGTCACAAACAAGAGAAAATCTGCAGATGCTGGAAATCCGAGCAACACACACAAATTGCTGGAGGAACTCAGCATTAGTACTCTTTTCCATAGATGCTGCCTGGCCTGCTGAGTTCCCCCAGCATTTTGTGTCTGTTGCTGGTTCCACCCCCTCTTGTTCTGGACTTTTCTACCCGTGAGAACATGTTTTGTCCCACTCTCTCTGGGTACATAATGATATCAAACACCTTTGCCCTGGGCAACAAGTATCTTTCACATCACAAATGTGCCAGACTCCAATGAGACAGACTACTGCCCTTCCCTTCATATTCATTGGCATTGCCATCACTGAGTTCACCACCGTCAGTCACCTGGGGGAGGGTTCAGGGGAAATAGTTATGTACAATACAGAAACTGGTGTTACCTGTGTGTATTGTGACGATGCAAAAGTTACTGGAGAATTTGCAAGTGGGAAGAAGTGGAGTGATATTTGGAAATCTGACTTTTAAGCGTCATTTAGCAAGCAAATGACACATGGACCGTGTGCAAAAGCTCTGGCAAGAAAATCCATCATTACCTGTTACAGGCCTGCAACTTAGGTTGTGTGAGAGTGTAGATGAACTCAAACAAACCCAGAGGAGATCAAAGTTCTTATAGACAGTGATTTGATAGCTGTTAAAATGAATACCTCTCTATATAAAATTCACTGTGCACATGTGGAAAAATTGCATAATACAAGCTTTATGTGCACACTGGTCATTACAAATTTGAGGGGAGATTGGTGGGAAGGTGGGGAGACCTCCGGTGTCCCTGATGCCATGACGTACAAGATGTGCATCCAGCTGCAGCTTGTAACCCTGCAGTTTAAGGAGTTGGAACTTGAAATGGATGAATTCTGGATCATCCAGGAGTTGGAGGGGGTGATAGATATGACATGAAGAGAGGTGAGTTACACCCAAGGTGCAGGATACAGGAAACTGGGTGAGAGTCAGGAAGGGGAATGAGGTTAAATAGCCATCACAGAGTACTTTTGTGGCCATCCCCCACAACAACAGGTGGACCACTTTAGAAACTGTTGAGATTACCTGGCAGAGAAAAATCAAAGGGGTGATAGGGGATTTGTTAGTGAGGGGAACAGAATAAGAGGGGACTAATATCCCAGTGGTAAGGCTCGCTAGTGCTAGTGTGGGGAGAGGGGGTGTGTGGTTAAAATAAGTTGTAGGGGAAATGGGAGCCAGAATGACAGAACAGATAGTGGAGTGGGTGAATTGAATGGAATTGACTTTATTACATACGTCCTTCATATACATGAGGAGTAGAAATATTTACATCTCCATCTGAATGTTAAAAGTGCAATTCACAGTAATTTATAACAGATAGTTTATACATAGGACAGTCGATATAACATAGTTTACAATTGTATCAGCATGAATTAATCAGTCTAATGGCCTGGTAGAAGATGATGTCCCAGAGCCTGTTGGTCCCTTTGCTGTGGTACCGTTTCCTGGATGGTAGCAGCAGGAACAGCTTGTGGTTGTGGTGAATTGGGTCTCCAATATCCTTTGGGCCCCTTTTACACACCTGTCTCTGTAAATGTCCTGAATAGTGGGAAGTTCACATCTACAGATGCGCTGGCTGTCCGCACCACTCTCTGCAGGTTCCTGCGATTAAGGGAAGTACAGTTCCCATACCAGGCAGTGATGCAGCCAGTCAGGATGCTCTCAATTGTGTGTCCCTGTAGAAAGACCTTTGGATTTTGGGCCCCATCCCCAACTTCTTCAACTATCTGCGGTGAAAGAGGTGCTGCTGTGCTCTTTTCACAACACAGCCGGTGTGTACAGACCATGTACATGAAAGATGGCAAATGGAGTTTAATGCTGGTGAGTGTGAGTTGCTACATTTTGGTAGGATAATCAAAATAGGACATACATGGTAAATGGTAGGGCATTGAAGAATGCAGTAGAACAGAGGGATCTGGGAGTAATGGTGCATCATTCCCTGAAGGTGGAATCTCATGTGGATAGGGTGGTGAAGAAAGCTTTTGGTGTGCTGGCCTTCATAAATCAGAGCATTGAGTATAGGAGCTGGAATGTAATGTTAAAATTGTACAAGGCATTGGTAAGGCCAAATTTGGAGTATTGTGTACAGTTCTGGTCACCGAATAATCGGAAAGATGTCAACAAAATAGAGAGAATACAGAGATTTACTAGAATGTTACCTGGGTTTCAGCACCTCAGTTACAGAGAAAGGTTGAACAAGTTGGGTCTTTATTTTTTTGGAGCGTAGAAGGTTGAGGGGGTCTTGACAGAGGTATTTAAAATTATGAGGGGGATAGATAGAGTTGACGTGTATAGGCTTTTTCCATTGAGAGTAGGTGAGATTCAAACAAGAGGACATGAGTTGAGAGTTAGGGGGCAGAAGTTTAGGGGTAACATGAGGGGAGTGGTAGAGTGTGGTAGCTGTGTGGAATGAGCTTCCAGCAGAAGTGGTAGAGGCAGGCTCGATATTGTCATTTAAAGTAAAATTGGATAGCTGTATGGACAGGAAAGGAATGGAGGGTTATGGGCTGAGTGCAGGTTGGTGGGACTAGGTGAGAGTTAGCATTCAGCATGGACTAGAAGGGCTGAGATTGCCTGTTTCCATGCTGTAATTGTTATATGGTTATATGTGAGATCCTTGGTGATGTTTATGCTGAGGAATTTAAAGCTGTTCACCTTCTTAACCCCAGATCCATTGATGTCAATAGGGGTTAGCCTGTCTCCATTCCTCCTGTCGTCCACAATCAGCTCCTTTGTTTTTGTGACAATGAGAGAGAGTTTGTTTTCTTGACACCAGCCAGATGTTGTTCAGACCTCAGACAGAGTCAGCAATCAAATGGTTGAGCATGGTGCGATGAATGTGCTGAGCTGTGTATATCACAATGCAAGAAGCATCGTAGGAAAGCCAGATGAGCTCAGGACAGGGAATTATGAAGTTGTATCCATTGTGGGGACTTGGTTGCATCCAACAGTTTGAGGGATTTAGAGGAATAAATTTGTAGAGAGATTGCACCATGCCAAGATGCAAAGGTTGTTCCAGTAAGTGATTTTAACTTTCCATATATTGACTGGGACTCCCATACAGCAAAAGGACTAGATGGAGTAGAGTTTGTCAAATGTGCCCTTAATCTGTAATTTGAATTCCTGACGTAGAAGTGTGCAATAAGCTGTTAGGAAATGATCCAGGGCTGGTGACAGAAATTAGTGATCATAATGCCATGAGATTCAAAGTAAATATGGAAAACGAGAGGTGTGCACCACGGGTTGAGATTCTAAATTGGAGAAAGGTCAATTTTGATGGTATGAGAAAGGCTCTGACAAGTGTGGTTTGGAACAGGCTGCTTTCTGGCAAAGGAGTACTTGGTAAGTGGGAGGCCTTCAGAAGTGAAATTTTGAGGATGTAGAGTTTATACATGCCTGCTAAAATAAAAGTTGAAAAGTTACAGGTGCAGGGAACCTTGCTTTTCAAGAGATATTGAGGCCAGGATATTTTGTTCCTCTAAATGCCTCAGACTGTTGGGTGCTACCAAGACGCATGAATGACAACAGTATCATGATTCCATGCCCTGAGCTCACCTGACTTTTTTTTTTAGTTGTCTGCTTTTGGTTTCTGAAAGTTTCCCAACAGGTTTTGGGTAAGTTATTGGAATGTATGTGCAGGAACCGGATATATACTGTAAGTATTTGGATAGGTGTGGACTGATAAAGGATAGACAGCATGGCTTTGTGCACGGTAGGTCATGTCTATCCAATCTTATAGAGTCTCTTGAGGAAGTTATGAGGAAAGTGGTTGAAGGCAAGGCAGTGGATGTTGTCTACATGGACTTTAGCAAGGCACTGGGCAAAGTCTCATATGGGAGATTGGTCAAGAAGGTTCAGTCACTCAGCATTCAAGATGAGATAGTAAATTGGGTGAGTCACTGTCTTTGGGAGAAGCCAGAGTGTGGTAGCACATGGTTGCCTCTCTGACTGGAGGCCTGTGACTAGTGGTTTGCCACAGGGATCAGTGCTGTATCTGTTATTGTGTGTCATCTACATCAGTAATCTGGTTGATAGTGTGGTTAACTGGATCAGCAAATTTGTGGATCACACCAAGATTAGTGGTGTCGTGAACAGCAAGGAAGACTATCATGGCTTGCAGTGCAATCTGGATCAGCTGGAATAATGGGATAAGAAAGGCAAAATGGAATTTAATGGAGACAAGTGTGAGGTGTTGCATTTTGGTTGGACCTAGGTCTTACACAGTGAATGTTAGGGCACTGAGGATTGCTGTAGAAGAAAGGCATCTGAGAATACAGGTCTGTATTTCACTGAAAGTGGTGTCACAGTTAGATAGGGATGGAAAGAAAGATTTTGGCACGTTGGCCTTTTTGAACCAAAGTACTGACAACAATAGATGGATGTTCTGTTGACTTTGTACAAGACATTGGTGAGGCCTAATTTGGAGTATTGTGTGCGGTTTTGGTCACCAACCTACAGGAAGATGTAAAAGAGGTTGAAAGAGTTCAGAGAAGATTCACAAGGATTTTGCCAGGTCTGGAGGACTTGGGTTATAAGGAAAGATTGAGCAGGTCAAGACTTTATTCCTTAGAATGTAGAAGACCGAGGGGAGATTTGATTGTGATAGAGGGGTATAGATAGGGTAAATGCGAGCTGGCTTTCTCTACTGAGATTGGGCGGTACTACAACCAGAGGCCATGGGTTAAGGGTGAAAGGTGAGATGTTAGGCGCACATGAGGGGAAACTTCTTCACACAGACGGTCATCCGGGTGTGGAATGAGCAGCCAGCACAAGTGGTGCATGCGAGCTCAATTTCAACATTTAAGAGGTTTGCATAGGTACATGGATGGTAGGGGTATGGAAGTGGGCAGTTTAAATAGTTCAGCACAAACCAGATGGCCCAAAGGGCCTGTTTCTGTGTTGTAATTTTCTGTGACTGTGACAAGAACCTGAAATAATACAAAAATTTTCTGTGGACTGTCATTTTAAGAGAGAGAGAGAGATTAAGAATGGAAATCAGTCTGACTTGCAGCTTGTTTACATCGCTCGCTGCTTGTTTAGTTTTAACATAGGACACAGATACTCAGAGTCAGATGGAGATGAAGGAGGAAAAATAGAAGGTTCGAAACAAGGGAACTACTGGCCAAGGGTCACTGTTTAGAACTTTCCTCTGCCCACAAGGGTGGGTTAATTATCGATTCAGCGAACATCAAATGTGTGGTTGTCACCTCATTTGATCCATAGGAGTGGATCGGATTTGGGGTATCCTATGAAGACCACCTATGTGTTAACCCTTGCCTGGGTGTGGTGTGGTAATTCACTTGAAGACGATACCCCTTGTGACAAGTCACTTCCTGTGATAATTCGTAAATGGATTTGGAACGATGACGGATAAAATCTACAGCGACTGTTCTTTCGTTTTACCACCATGGAAACTTGAAAAAATCTACAGCGACTGTTCTTTCGTTTTACCACCATGGAAACTTGAATTCACGTTATTGCCTTCTCTCGACATTTACCCTGGATTACAAATATCTCTCTCTCCTCAACTGCTCTGTGGTTGAACTGAACTTTCATAGTTCACCATCTCAAGACTCCAAGCTTTGTTTCCCCCGAGTTCAATAGTTTGGGAGTTATATTTACACACACGTACACATAACACTGTTAACTTCTGTTTATCTTGCTTAAAATACTATATTGTTAGTAGATGCTAATAAAGATAGTGGATTTAACATCAAAACCAGACTCCAGGTATAGTTTATTGCTGCTGGTTCGTTTCTAGAGCGCTATGGTTCATAAAAAAATTGGGGCCTGCATCCTGGATATGAACAGATTTGGGGGTGTATAGATTACTAACCAACTTCATTGGTGAAATCCCTTTTGATTTATTTGTGTGGCAGAAGCAATGGATGTTGATAGATGTCTGGAAGCGCCAACCTCTGAGGCACTAAAGGACACCAGAAGGATTGCGTTTTGAGTATTGCTGAAAGGTTAAAACTTGTGAAGGTGAAATCGACAATGAGGAGGTTACAGATGCAGAGGAGAATAGCTGAGCATTATGTATCTGAGGGTATGTTTAAAGTGGAGGAGTTGAAGGTGTTTCCTGAAAGTAAACCTAGTGAGCTTGGGCTCCCGTACAAGTTAGAAAAATTAAAGATGGAGGCTGTGGAACGGCAGAGGCAGGTTGAGGCTAGAGAGGCAGTAAAACAGAGAAGAGGCAGAAAATCAGGGAGGAAGCAGAAAGACAGAGGCTGTTCGAGCTGGAAAAGATAGAGAGATTGCAGCAAAAGGGTCTCGCGTTAGACTCTGGGGATAAGTTTGAGGCCAGTCGGAAAGTTAAATTGCTACCTCCATTTGACGAGGCAGAGGTTGATAAATACTTTCAGCATTTTGAGAAGGTTGCTCTGAGTTTAAAGTGGCAAAAAGAGGGTTGGCCCATTCTCTTACAAAGTGTAATTAAGGGGAAGGCTCAGCGAGCCTATTCTGCTTTGACTGTTGTTGAAGCAGCTGATTATGACATAGTGTAACAGGCTGTGCTCAGTGCTTATGAGTTGGTCCCAGAAGCATACAGGCAAAAGTTTAGAAATTTGAGGAAATCTGTGAACCAGACTTATATGGATTTGCTTATGAGAAGTTTGTGTGTTTTGACCGCTGGTGCACATATAAAAATGTTAATGATGATTTTAACAGCTTGAAAGATTTGGTTTTAACTGAAGAATTCAGGAGGTGCATCCCTGATGACATAAAGACGTATTTAAATGAAAAGGATGCTGCCACTTTGCAGGAGTCTACTGGATTAGCAGATGTGTTTGCTTTAACTCATAAGGTTAAGTTTACCCAGAATAAGAGCTTCCAAAGGAGTAGCAGGGATAACCAGGGTAAACCAGAAATTGAAGTTGGGTTTAGTGACAAGAGTGAGGATGAAGGGAAGCAGTTGAAGGAGAAATATTCTGGTCTTTCTTGTTACTATTGTAAGAAAGCTGGTCATATGATGGCTAATTGTCCTGTCCTGAAAAAGAAAAAGGAAAAGGAGGCAGTCCCACATGCCTGTGATCAGTATGTTGAAGCACCTATAAACCCACAGGGTTCTGAACATTCTGTTGAGGCTCAGTTAAGGACTGAGAAGTCTGAATGAGTTAAGAAGGGATTCGATCATTTTATGTCAGATGGGTTTATATTAGTAATGGAAGGGTCAACCCCGGTACCAGTGAAAATTCTTTGAGATACTAGGGCTTCTCAGTCACTTATATTAGACAGTATTCTAAAGTTTGGGGTGAGACTGACATTGGTGAGGTAAATCTTATTAAAGGCATTGGGGGTGGCATGGTTTCTGTTCCATTGCACAAGGTAACTTTACAGTCAGGGTTGGTTTCAGGACCTGTTAAGATCGGATTATGCTCCAGTTTACCGGTGGAAGATGTTACTTTGCTGATAGGGAATGACCTGGCAGATGGTAAGGTTGTTCCTGCAGTTCAGTTGACAACTAAGCCAACCACTGACGACCCACAGATGGATTTTAGCATTTATCCTTCCTGCACAGTAACTCGAAGTACAGCTAAAAAGTCTGCCAATGCAGACGGTTCTGTGCAGCATGATTCTGATACCCATGATAGCCAAAGTTGGGATTCAGGTTATGATGACGTAAAACAGAGATCATCTTCCTTTTTCCCTTCTGCTCCACGGAACCAGACCCAATGCTAGAGACCGCATCGCCGTGGTCGTCCTCTGTCAGGTCATCCCCCTCAACAGCATCTAAAACGAGATAACAATTACTGAGGGGGATGGCCACAGGGGTGCTCTCTGCTATCTGAGCTCTTCCCATCCCTTCCCTGACAGTCACCCACTTATCGATCTCCTGCTCACGTTCCATTATAAGCTGTAGATCATCAAGCCGCAGTTCCAGATCCCTAACACGTTCTCTCATCAGCTGCATCTCAGCACACCGGGCGCCGATATGGCCGTCTGGGAGACGGGAAGATTCCCGGAATTCCCACATCTTACACCCAGAGCAAAGTACTAACCCTGCAGACAGGCTCTGGTACATGTTTGTATGTTCAGTAAACATATTCACTGCTTAATTGCCTGGAGGAGGGAACGAGATGGGAAATGTCCAAATCTGCTGATAACACAGAAGCAAAGGAAGGAAATCTAATGACGACGTTCTGGTTCTGCATCAAGTAATTCAAAAGGCAGATTGTATTTTGGCCTTCACCGCACAGGGAGTGGAGATTATGTAACGGGCCTGTGTAGCTACTATTGCACAGGGTGTTAGTGAGGCCACATCTGGAATTCTATGCACAGTTTTAATCCCCAAGCAGAAAGAAATCTTAGAGTAGCTATGGAGCCAGCAGTGCAGTTTTACCAGTGTATTACATGCGATGATTTACCAGCAGAGGTGAGATGATTTGGCCCTGAAATTTAGAACATATTCACAAACGATAGGGTATTTATGAAGCATCTTCATAGAGTATCATATGATCAATCCGTGCACAGTACATAAGCTGTGGATATATGTTTTTACTATTGTGTTTTTGTGTTGCTTTGGAGCCGGAGTAATAACTATTTCGATCTCATTTACACTTGTCTGTTGGAAATGGAATTAAACAACCTTGAATCTTGAATAAACATTTCAGCAGTCTGCAGCGTCACATTTCTGTCTCTCAGCGTTACTGCGGCAGAGCACCACCCGGTGACAACAGAGTCCACAAATCAGGGGCTCCTGTTATTGTGGCAAATCACCACCAAGTGGAAGTGCTGTCCAGAAAAGAGAGAGGTTTACAGCAATAAGGAGGGGTGTAGGGGGCTGGAAGCCAACTCTGCAAGTGGATGAAGTTCTAGACCTGCCCCAAACCACTCTCCTCACCACTAGACAGGGTCCCAAACAGGGGTCATCTACTGTTTCCAGTTTTCCACGTGTGTCCTCCTCGACATTAGTGAGACCCAATGTACTCTCTGCATTCTGCACTCTGTCTCGATGAGATTCTGCAGGTGTTGGAGATGCAGAGTAAGAAACACAAGATGTTGGAGGAAGTCAGGAGGTCAGGTAGCTTCTATAGAGGGGGATAAAGCAAAACAGAGATTTCCTGCCGAGACCCTTCATCAGGACTGGAAGTGGGGAGAAGCTGGAACAAGATGATGCGGGGAGTGGAAGAGTCCAAGCTGGTAGATGGTAGGTGAAGCCAGGTAAGAGTGAAGGTGAGTGGGTGGGGGAGGTGGGAGATGAAGTGAGACGCTGTGAGGTGGGAGGTGGAAAATGCAAAGGACTGAAAAGAAGGAATTTGATAGGATAGGAGAGCGGACCATGGGGAAAAGAGGAAGTAAAAGAGGAACCAGAGGGAGACGGTCCACAGTGGAGAAGAGAGAAGTGGGGAGACAGAATGGAGGAGACGGGTGTGTGTGTTGATGAAAGGAAAAGGAAGAGGTAGAAGTTAAAGATGTCGATGTTCATGCCATCGGGTTGTAAACTACCCGGATGTAATATGAGGTGTTGCTCCTTTAACCTGAGAGTGGACTCATCGAGTTAGTTAAACGATGAACCGTAAGGGAGAGCGGATTAATAATTTTCCCCTGGCATCCCTATTAAATCAATCCTCTCTCACCTTGAACCAGTGCCGTCTGGTTGTTGGTTCCACAAAAGTGGGGAAAAGGACTGCGCACGTTCCCCATTTCTGTACACTCAGGGTTTGGAACACTTGCATCATGTCAGCCTCAATCTCCTGCACTTCAAGGTGTGAAGTCCCAACCTGCCCAGCCTCTCTCCAGAACTCAGTCCCTCGAGTACCGGCACCATTCTCATAAATCTCTCCTGCACTCATTCCAGCTTGACGTCCTCTCTCCTACAGCAGAACCACCAAAACTGAATACAATAGTCCAGGGTGTAAACACGAGAAAATCTGCAGATGCTGGAAATTCAAGCGACACACACGAAATTCTGGTGGAACGCAGCAGGCCAGGCAGCATCAATAGGAAATAATCCAGGCGTGGATACCCTCACGATACCCTAACCCTAATGCAACCGCACTAGCCTCTTCAGTCCATGAGCCATGAGATGTGAGACAGAGGCTGCTCAGCCAATCGAGTCTGTTCCACCATTCCTTCGTGTCCAATTGATTATCTCTCTCAACCCCATTCTCCTGCCTTCTCCCCATAATCTTTCAACATCCATTTAAAATACACTCACTGACTTGGCCTCTGCTCCATCTGTGGCAATGAATTCCAAAGATTTACCACTCCCTGACTCAAGAAATTCCTTCTCAGCTCTGCTCTCAGTGGATGCCCTGTATACTGAGGCCGTGGCCTCTGGTCCCAGACTCACACAGCGTAGGGTGCATCTTCTTCATAGCCACTCTGTCCAGGCCTTTCAATATTTAATAGGTTTCAATGAGATCCCCTCTCTTTGGTCTAGACCAGTGAGTACAGGGTCAAAGCCGTCTAACGATCCTCATACGTTAACCCTGTCATTCCTGGAATCATTCTTGTGAACCTTCTCCGGACGCGCTCCAATACGAGCACATCTTTTTCTCAGACAGGAGGTCGGAAACTGGTCACAATACACCAAGAGCGAACTGACCGATGTGTTATAAAGCTACAGTGTCACATCCTTGCTCTTATATGCTAACATTACAGCTGTCATCCTTAATCAACTCAATCTGCAAGCAAACCTTCAGGGGCTCCTGCTCACCGACTCCCAAGTACCTATTTCTGATTTTTGTATTTTCTCCCATTTATTTTTTTTCTCTCTATCTTTATTCTTTCTACCAATTGTACATGACCGTACACTTGCATACACTGTATTTCATCTGCTACTTCGTTGTCTGTTCTCCAAACCTATCAAAGTCCTTCTGCAGACTCCGGCTTTGCTCTAAACTACCTGTCCCGTACCTATCTTTGTATCAACTGCAAAGTTATCAAACCCAGGTATCAATTCAGTCATCCATATCATTCAGATTTAATATGAAAAGATGTGGTCTCAATACTGACCCCTACGGAACACCATTAGTTAGCGACAGCAAAACAGAATTGTCCACATTATTCTGACTCTTTCTCCCTTGTCAGTCAGGCAATCTTCAACCCATACAAGTATCTTTCCTGTAATTCCATGAGCTGTGATCTTGTTCAGCAGCCTCACGTGCAGCCCCTTAGAAACATAGAAAACCTACAACACAATACAGGCCCTTCAGCCCATAAAGCTCAGCTGAACATGTTCTTACCCTAAAACTACATAGGCTTACCTATCGTCCTCCAGATTTCTAAGCTCCATGTACCTATCCAGGAGACTTTTAAAAGACCCTATTGTTTCCAACTCAACCACCACCGCTGGCAGCCCATTCCACGCACTCACTACTCACTGCGTAAAAAACTTACCCCTGATATCCCCTCTGTACCTACTCCCAAGCACCTTAAAACTGTGCCCTCTCGTATTAGCCATTTCAGCCCTGGAAAAAGCCTCTGACTATCTACACAATCAATGCCTCTCATCATCTTATACACCTCTATCAGGTCACCTCTCGTCCTCCATCGCTCCAAGGAGAAAAGGCCGAGTTCACTCAACCTATTCTCATAAGGCATGCTCCCCAATCCAGGCAACATGCTTGTATATCCACTCTGCACCTTGTCCATGGTTTCCACATCCTTCCTGTAGTGAGGCAAACTGAATTTAGCAAATTATTCCAACTGGGGTCTGACCAGGGTCCTATATATCTGCAACATTACCTCTCAGCTCTTAAACTCAGTCCCACAGGAGGCCAATGCACACTATGCCTTAACCACAGAGTCAACCTGTGTAGCAGCTTTGAGTGTCCTATGGACTCGGACTCCAAGATCCCTCTTACACTCCTCACTGCTAAGACTCTTACCATTAATGCTATATTCTGCCGTCATATTTGACCTACCAAAATGAACCACCTCACACTTACAACAGGAATTCTGCAGATGCTGGAAATTCAAGCAACACACATCAAAGTTGCTGGTGAATGCAGCAGGCCAGGCAGCATCTCTAGGAAGAGGTACGGTTGACCTTTCAGGCCAAGACCCTTCGTCAGGACTAACTGAAGGAAGAGTGAGTAAGACATTTCAAAGTGGGAGGGGGCGGGGGAGATCCAAAATGTAGGAGAAGACAGGAGGGGGAGGGATCGAGCCAAGAGCTGGACAGGTGAGTGGCAAAGTGGATATGAGAGGATCATGGGACAGGAGGCCCAGGGAGAAGGAAAAGGGGGAGGGGCGGAAACCCAGAGGATGGGCAAGGGGTATAGTCAGAGGGACAGAGGGAGAAGAAGGAGAGTGAGAGAAAGAATGTGTGTATAAAAATAAATAATGGATGGGGTACGAGGAGGAGGTGGAAGTTGTTGGAACTCGGCAATTAATGCTTTGGCACAGACTAGATTGGCCGCATGGTATTTTCCTGTGTTGTGGTGTTCTATGACTCTAATGCCTTCACAATCTCTTCAGCTACCTCTTTCTGAACCCTGGGGTGTTCACCTTCTGGTCCAGGAGTCCTATCTACCTTCAGGCCTTTCAGCTTCCAAAACACCTTCTCTCCTTGGTAAAAGCATGTATTCTCACTTCTGCCCCAGATACTCCTGAATGTAATAAATTTAAAGACACAATTATAGTAGGGAACTTCAATCTGCAGGAGGATTGAGAAAGTCAGATTGGTGTGAGATTGCAAGAGAGGGAATGTATTGAATGCTTATGAAATGGCTTTTTAGAGCAGCTGATGTTTGAGTCTACTCGGGGAACTGCTACCTTAGATTGGGTGTCGTGTGACAACCCAGATCTTATTAGGGAGGTTAATGTAAAGGAACCATTAGAAGGCAGTGATCATAATATGATTGAATTTCTCCTGCAATTTGTGAGGGAGAAGCATAGGTCAGATGCGTAGAATCGCAATAGAATAAAGGGAATTGAATTGAATTGAATGATATTTATTGTCATTATACATGGGTACAATGAAACTCTGTTTGGCTTCCTCTCTGGCAATTAAATAAGCAGTAGATAAAAACAAGACAGTAATAGAAAAACAATATTAAATAGATAAGTAACAGAAAATAAATTACACCAGCACCAGAATGTCACAGTAATGCACAAGAATGTGTGCATGTGTGTGCTCACAGTTTCAGTCATTGTTCTGTGGGAGTGGTGTGATGGAGGCCACTGCTCTGGGATAGAAGCTGTTCCTCAGTCTGTTTGTTCTGGCTTTTAGTGTCCTGAACCTTTTGCAGGACGGCAGCAGGTCAAACAGGCAGTGGCTGGGGTGTGTGGTGTCTCTGGTTATGCTGATTGCTTTCCTCCTGAGTCTGCTGGAATAGATGGTGTCCAGTCCTGGGAGCTCCATCCTGACAATCCGCTGGGCCGCCTTCTCCACGCGATGCAGGTCCCGTCGCTCAGCGACTGAGGAGCCGGCATACCACACGGTGGCGCTGCTGGTCAGGGTGGTTTCAATTGTGCTTCTGCAGAAGTTAAGCGACAGCTTTTGTGGGAGTTTGGCCTGTTTCAGCTTTCTGAGGAAGAAGAGTCTTTGTTGTGCCTTATTAACAAGCAGCGAGGTGTTGGTGGTCCGTGTCAGCTGTTTTGACAACATAACTCCAAGGAACTTTAGGTTTTCCACATTTTCCACTACCTCTCCATGTATATGGAAGGAGGGGGGGTGTATTCTGTCCTTTGATCTCCTGATTACAGAGGCATGAGAGAGGCAATTCCCCAGGTGGATTGGAGAAGGATCCTGGTGGGGATGACGCCAGAGCAGAAGTGGCTGATGTTTCTGAGAATGGTTCATAATGTACTGGATATGTCCTGTGGAATTAGTTCTCAAACAGCGGGGCTAGGCTACCGTGGCTGACAAAAGAAGTTAAGGACGGTATGAAAGTCAAGGAAAGTGCACATAAGGTAGCAAAAGTGAGTAGCAAGTTTGATAATTGGGTAGCTTTTAAAATCCAACAACAGGAAACCAAGAAAAAAGCTCTATGAAGGGGAAAGGTGAAATATGAGAGCAAACTAGACAATAATATAAACCATGATAAAAAACATGTTTATATTGGACCACTGGAAAATGATGCTGATGGGGTGGAAATGGGGACGAGATGGTAGATGAACTTGATGGGACTTTGCATCGTCTTCTCTGTGGAAGACACTAGCAGTGTGCCAGAGATCCGTGAGTGTCAGGGAGCAGGAGTGAGTGCCATTACTATTACAAAGTAAAATGTGCTAGGTTCCCAGGTTCTTAAAGCGGATCAGTCACCTGGACCAGATGGACTACATCCCAGAGTCCTGAGAAAGGTTGCTGAAGAGATAACAGATGCATTGCTCATGACCTGTCAAGAATCACTTGATTCTGGCATGGTCCCGGAGCACAGGAAGATTGCAAATATCAATTCACTCTTTGAGAAGGGAGGAAGGCAAAAGAAAGAAAATTATAGTCCGGTTAGCCTCACCTCAGTGCTGGGAAAGCGTTTGCATCTATTGTAACAGATGAGGTTTTGGGGTACTAGGAGACTAATGATAAAATCAGTCAAAGCCAGCACAGCTTCTGCACAGAGAAACCTTGCCTGGCAAATCTGTTAGAGTTCTTCGAAGAAGTCATAAGCAGAATGGACAAACGAGAGGCAGTGTACATCTTTTACCTGGATTTTCAGAAGGCATCTGATAAGGTGTCACACATGAGACCGCATAACAGGATAAACTTCAGAAGAAATACTGGCATGGATAGAGGAATGGCGGAAAGCCAAGAGGCAGCGAGTGGGAATAAAAAGAGCCTTTCCTAGTTGGCTAGCAGTGACTAGTGGTCTTCAGGGATCAGTAATCGGTCTGCTACTTTTCACATTGTTTGTCAATGATTTGGATAATGGAATTGATGGCTTTGTGGGAAGGTTTGCAGATGATACAAAGATAGGTGGAGGTGTTTGTAGTGCTGAGGAAGCAATGTGATTGCAGCAGGATACAGACAAATTTGTAGAATGGGCAAAAAAAGTGGCAGATGGAATGCAATATTGGGAGATGTACGATAATGCATTTTGGCAAAAGGAACAACAGTGAACTATTATCTGATTGGGGAGAAGGTTCAAACAACAGAAGTACAGAAGGAAATATGAGCCCTCGGGCAAGACTCCCAGAAGGTTAATTTACAGGTTGAGTCTGTGGTAAAGGAGGCAAACGCAATGCTGGCATTTATTTAAAGTGAAGTAGAATATACAAGCAGGAAGGTAATGCTGATACTTAAAACACTACTTAGGCCGCACTTAGGCTACTGGGGACCCATATCTCAGAAAGGTGTGTTGTCATTGGAGAGAGTACAGAGGATGTTCAAGAAGATGATTCCGGGACTGAAGGGGTTAAGATATGAGGAGTGTTTGCCAGCCTTGGTCCTGTACTCCTGCACTGACCTATGTTTAATAAACGCTGGTGGGGAGGGGGTGTTAAATCTCACTGAAACCCACCAAATGTGGAAAGGTCTCGATGGGGTGGATGAGGAGAGGACTTTTCGTATGGTGGGGGTAGCCATAACAGAGGGCACAGCCTCAAAACTGAGGAGCGACCTTTTAGAATAATTAAGGAGGATTTTATTCAGTCAGAGAGCAGTGAATCTGTGGAATTCTCTGACACAGACGGCGGTGGGGGCCAACTCTGTGGGTAAATTTCAGGCAGAAGCTAATAGTTTGCTGATCAGTCAGGGCATTACAGAATATGCCGAGGAGGCAGGTGCATGGGGTTGAGTGAGAACCGGGATCAGCCATGATAGAATGGCGGAGCAGACTCGATGGGGCTGAATGGCCTAATTCTGCTCCTATGTCTTATTGTCTTATACTGCCAGTGTCTTACACAGTGAAGATTGACACAAAACACTTATTACATTCAACCGCTGTTTCTTTGCTCGATTACAAAATCGACAGCATCATCTTCCAGCGGTACAATATGAATTCTTGCCTCTCTTTTACTCTTAATATATCTGAAAGGCTTTTGATACTTGATATTATTGGCTCACTTACCTTAATGTTTCACCTTGTCTCCCCTGTGTGTTTTTTTTAGTTGTCTCCTGTTGGGTATGTAAAAACTTTTCAATCCTCTAACTTCCCACCATTTTCTTGCTTTATTATATGACCCCACTTTTGTTTTTATGAAAAATAGGAGAAAATCTGTGGATGCTGGAAATCCAAGCAACACATAGACAAAATGCTGGAGGAACCTAGGAGGCCAGGCAGCATATATGGTAAATAGTAAACAGTCGACGTTTCGAGCTGAGACCCTTCATCAGAACTGGGTAAAAAAAAGATGAGATGTCAGAGGAAGAAGTGTGGGGGTTGGAGGGGTGGAAGAAGTGGTAGGTGATAGGTGTAACTGGGAGAGGGAGAGTAGTGAAGGAAAAAACTTCTTAGGATATAATTTCCTTAACGATTCTCGAAAGATCATTGCTGATGCCTCCATATCTTTTCAGCCACCTCTTTCAGATCCCTGGGGTGTGCACCATCTGGTCCAGGTGACCTATTTACCTTCAGACCATCTGTGTTTCCCAAGAACCTTCTCCTGAGTAATGTAACTTTACACATTCTGACCACTGACCTCTGCGAGCTCCATATTGCTGCCAGTGTCTTGCACAGATATGAGTGATGTTCAATACTGAATGGAGAGAGTGGGTCCTTTTTCTCTTGACTTTGGTAACCATACAGTCAAAGTGAGAATTGTAAAGCTCAATCATTTCATTGTACATTGTGTACTCTTTGTTATTTCAGGTGTCACGTATTCTGTGATGGAAATGAAGAACCAGCAGAGATGGAAAACACTTTGAAGTCCAGTATTGTTCGAAACTCATAATATTATTTGTAACTATGCAATACAGTATTATAAATGTAGATAAATCTAACAGGTGAGTAATGATTACGTAAAAGTAAGTGTGGAATATATATGTATGAAAAACCAATCTTCTTTCATTCTAGCAGTAAAACGATACAGTTTTACAGGAACTTCAGCAATAGCTTGGACCTTGGCCTGTCCGGGAGCCAAGTGGCCTCGGCCCAACGTATGACACAGACATGTACGAACAACTGTAACATGGCCAAACTCACTTTTAGTGAGGTTCACAATAAGACTGGCCTTGGAAAATCTGTCAAACAGTTTTTCTACAGCTGCAATCTGCTCTTCCCACGTGTCATTCAAGACCAATAAATCACTGATATAAGCCCCTGTGTTTACTAAACCTCTAATCACAGAATTGATCATTCTTTGAAATGTCCCAAATGCTGATTTCTCTTTAGCCCTCTCTGTTAAGGGAACACCCCAGTATTCTTTTAACAAGTCAAACTTTAAAAGGTATTTAGCCTTCCCCACTCTATCAATACAGTCATTCATTCTCTGTCCTTGTTCTTTCCTGTTTCTAATTTCTTCAACCATTTTCCTTTCTTGAAAGTTCTCTCTGTAAAGGTACCATTTCATGGGCTGGGCTGAATTCACAATGACGTGATGCACTGCACCCGTGCTCTATTTCAAAATGCCAATTAGTCCTTTCGCTAGTTGTTGTGGTCTAGGGTCCAACTGATGGACCTTATCAGTCATATTTTCCAAAACAATGGAATTCTGACATCTGAGTGAGAATAGATTCAGTGGGTAAACATGTTTTTCCACTCCATTATCAGATTCTACGACTCCATTTTGTTCCATAACAATTCTCCCAGCTGCAATTCTAACAAACAAGTGTTTTATTTTGATTCAACCATTTTGTAAACTTTCCTTTGCAAGGACACAAAGCTTACTAAATTTTCCCAGAATTTTAAAACAAACTTAAACACACTGACACATTTTTCTCAATCAGACCATAGTTCTCTGAGTTTGGCCTGTAACTGAATACAGGTTTCAACAAACTACCCTCCAAAGCCTTCTGAATCGAATCTCCACAATAAATAAGAGGAGGGGAACCCCTTCATCCCAATTTTTCCCATTTCTCACACAACATGTTTTAATCATCGTCTTAAGAGTTGAGTTGAGCCGTTCCAAGGCTCCCTTGGACTCTTACATCTGTAGATGACACCATGTGCTTAGCTTCTAATTCTGTAGCTATCCCCTGCAATGTTCTCGAAGTAAACTTACAACGCTTTTTAAATCAAATTGAATTTCTTTGGGCAGACCTACCAGTGGGAAAAACTTACTGAATGCTGTTACCACAGTCTTGGCCAGGGTGTTTTCAAAAGACACTACTTCAGGGGACCTAGACACAGCACACATAATTGTTAACACATACTGATGACCAGCTGCAGTCTTTTGCAATGGGCCTACACAATCCACTATGACCCCAGGAAAAAGATTCACTAAAAGCAGATACCGGTTTAAGTAGTGTTACCTGAATAACCTGATTAGATTTCCCCTCCACATGACAGATATGGCAAATCCTGTAAAAATTCACAACATCCTTCCTTGAACTAGGCCAGTAAAATTCCTTCATAATCCTGTTCACTGTCTTTCTCACTCCATGAGGTCCACCTAAAGGCACACTGTAAGCCATGTTTAAAATTTCAGCCCTGTGAACTTTCAGAACCATCACGTGACTTGCAGGCACAGTGGCTGGTCTCCACCTCCTCATCAACACCCCATCTTTATGGTAATATCCCACTGACTCTCTCTGAACCTCTTCTCCTATGAGAGCGATCTCCCTTAAAGCCGCCATTCCAGAATCTCCCTTCTGTTCTCTGTAAATACCTTCCTCAATAAAGACAAGTCTTTCCCATACACCTTACTCTCAAAGTCCTGCCGAAATCTGGAAGGTAGAAAAGTCTGTGATACATCGTTATAATTTAAACCTCTGGTTTTCCTACCGTAGGCCTCAACAGCAGCTCTGCTCATCAGCTGAATTGCTGAAACACTCTTATCGTGGAGAGCTGTCAACATGTCTCCATTGTTTACTAAATTCAGCACCATCATCAGGCTTATGAGAACCATGTATACATTATGGAAGAGACCAAACAATCCGTTCATCAAATTTCTCCGACTTATCTCCATAACATTACACTGAATTAGCTTGCAGGTGCTGAAGTATCCAAACAAAATTCCAGAGTAGCACATCCTTGCTCGGCAGGCCTTTGTCCTGCAAGCAGGGTCAAAGGTCACGCAACCAATCCAAACTTTTCCGCAAACAACAGGAGTTCTGCAGATGCTGGAAATTCAAGCAACACACATCAAAGTTGCTGTTGAATGCAGCAGGCCAGGCAGCATCTGTAGGAAGAGGTGCAGTCGACGTTTCAGGCCGAGTCCCTTCGTCAGGACTAACTGAAGGAAGGGAGAGTAAGGGATTTGAGAGGGGGAGGGGGAGATCCAAAATAATAGGAGAAGACAGGAGGGGGAGGGATGGAGCCAAGAGCTGGACAGGTGGTAGGCAAAAGGGGATACGAGAGGATCATGGGACAGGAGGTCCGGGAAGAAAGCCGGGGGGGGAACCCAGAGGATGGGCAAGAGGTATATTCAGAGGGACAGAGGGAGAAAAAGGAGAGTGAGAGAAAGAATGTGTGCATAAAAATAAGTAACAGATGGGGTACGAGGGGGAGGTGGGGCCTTAGCAGAAGTTAGAGAAGTCGATGTTCATGCCTCCAACCTGATGATTCCCCCTCCCCCCCCTTGTCTTTCTTCCCGGACCTCCTGTCCCATGATCCTCTCATATCCCTTTTGCCAATCACCTGTCCAGCTCTTGGCTCCATCCCTCCCCCTCCTGTCTTCTCCTATCATTTTGGATCTCCCCCTCCCCCTCCCACTTTCAAATCCCTTACTCTCTCTTCCTTCAGTTAGTCCTGACGAACGGTGTCGGCCTGAAACGTCGACTGCACCTCTTCCTACAGATGCTGCCTGGCCTGCTGCGTTCACCAGCAACTTTGATGTGGTTTGCTATCTATCTATCTATTTATTTATTTATTCTCTCTTTCCCTATCACAAATACTCCTTGCCTGTTCTCCATCTTCCTCTGGTGCTCCCCTTCCCTTTTCTTTCTTCCAAGGCCTTCCATCCCATGATACTCCGCCTTCTCCAGCCTCGTATCCCTTTTGCCAATCACCTGTCCAGCTCTTGGCTCCATCCCTCCCCCTCCTGTCTTCTCCTATCATTTTGGATCTCCCCCTCCCCCTCCCACTTTCAAATCTCTTACTAACTCTTCCTTCAGTTAGTCCTGACGAAGAGTCTCGGCCTGAAACGTCGACTGCACCTCTTCCTACAGATGCTGCCTGGCCTGCTGCGTTCACCAGCAACTTTGATGTGTGTTGCCCAAACTTTTCCAGCACTTTATCCAAAAGTCCAGGAACAGCACTTTTCCCATTATTTTCAGCAACACTGACCTCACCAGAACCCACTTCTTCACCAGCCTTTAAACCACGGTCTAATACAAGTAACTGAGAATCCTCACATTCCACCGGTACCAAGGTTAACCCCTTATTCACTGAACCAAGATCATCTGACACACAAAAACTGCATTCCTTTTCAACCAAGTCAGGCACCTCAGATTTTAACTGAGCTTCAACATAAGGTTCAGAACCCTGTGAATTCACAGGTACTTCCACAACCTGAACACATTAAATCGGGACAGCTGCCTCTTCTGGGCTGTCATCACTTGTCCCAGTTTCAAATTCAAGGTCACCCCGAACCTCCCAGCTATTCTCTGGCAAACTCTTTTTGGGTGTAAACTCAACCTCGTGGGTTAAAACTTCTTCGTCTGCTTTCTTATCAAACCCCTGCAGGGTAGCGGCATCCTCTGCATCAGGGTATGACCTTACATCATCAAGAACACAACTTTTCAATTCATCACACAAAACAAGCCCTTCCGAGCTGTAAAAATCATCAGGGTCCAACACTAAACCTCTTTGCTGCAACTTCCCTATCTTTTCCAGCTTGAACCGCTTCTGTTTGTCGTCTGCCACCTGATCTTCACATTGCCATATCTCCATCTCGGCTGTCTCTGTCTTTCTGCCTCTTCTCTCTGTTTTTCTACCCTTCTCTCTGTCTTGCTGCCTCTTGTCTACATCTTGCTGCCTTTCTAGCCTCTCTTGAGCTGTTTTAATTTCAATTCATGCTCCATTCTTAATTTTTCCAACAGAAGCTGAAGCTCATCCTCAATACTAACATCCATTTCTGCTGTATCTCCACACAACCAAATAAAACGAGATTTTCCCCAATCAATTCAAACAAGCCTCCCAACCAATTTTGTTCATGACACTGACGCAGGCCCCAATTTTGCAAGAGGTCCAGGGTTCATATCCCGGACGAGCCCCAATTTTGTACACGTAGCCCATGACGGGAATAAAGAACCAGCAGAGATGGAAAACACTTTGAAGTCCAGTATTGCTATAAACTAATAATATTTATTAGTAACTACGCAATACAATAATATAAATGTAGATAAATCAAACAGGTTAGTAATGATTACATAAAAGTAAGTGTGGAATATATATGTATGAAAAACCAAGCTTCTTTAAGTCTAGGGGTAAAAAGATACAGTCTTACGATGATGAGTAAAGTTCAGTTCAGTTCAGTTCATGGTATTGAGTTGAGTAGTGATGGAGAGAGAGAGGGGGAGAGATTTGAGTCTTCAGGTGAGCTGATGACGTTGATCTTCTCGTTGTCCTTTGAAATCCTTTAAAAGTCACCGACTGTGACTTTAACAAAGGGGACCGGTTTTCTGTGGTGGAGCTATCCCCCAGGCAAGGGTGGACACATGGACAACTCCCCACGAGTCAACCCTTTTCCTCTTTCCACTGCAAGAGCGATGGATCGATCTGCCTGATCGATCCTCCAAAACCCACTTTACCTGCAGGCACAACAATGCTCATTCAGTGTCCAAACATGTGTCTGAGGTCTATCATCTGACCTACTTTATCTTCCCGTGCTGAGCGTCAACTATCATTCAAATAACTCTTCTATCCTCTCCCTGTGAAAGAAATCCAAGCAGGCAAAAATCCTTGAAGAAAGTGTCAACAACCTGCCAAAAATCATGACATCAAGTGTCCATTAAATAATACCGCCTTCGGTTACAATTGCAACTTACGAGCTGCTCGGTGCTTTCTCCAACTCAGCAGAATGCCTAAAGTTAACGAGTTCTTTCTCGTGCCTTAAAGTGACAGTCCCACAGTTAGTCTTTGTCTCTCTCTCTTTCAAAACAAGCTATCGATGTTAAATAACTCTCTCTCTCTTTTCAAAAGCACAGTTAATAGGGGTAATCGAACACAGTTCATAGGGGTAATTCAGGACCCTGTCACACAGGGTACCGATTTGTAACAGGGGACACATCATGCAGCATCCACCCAAATGAGATTTCTGAAGTTGGGCCGGGCTGGGGGGCTATCACTGCCTATATTACGCTGCCAGCCGAAGCGCGACTTAGATAAGGTTAGATGACCGCGTGAATCGCTTCCCACATTCGCAGCAGGTGAACAACCTCTCCCCAGTGTGAACTCAATGATGCACATTTGGTTGACACGGCTGACAGAATCTCTTCCCAAAGTCTGAGCAGGTGATCAGCCTCTACCCATTGTGAACTTGCTGGTGTCTCTGCAGTTGAGATGACCAAGTGAATCCCTTCCCACAGTCTGAGCAGGTGAATGGCCTCTCCCCAGTGTGAACTCGCTGATGTCTCTGTAGGTGGAATGAGCAAGTGAATCCCTCCCCACACACAGAGCAGGTGAACGGCCTCTCCCCAGTGTGAACACGCTGATGTACCTTCAGATGAGATGACTGTGTGAATCCTTTCCCACACTCTGAGCAGTTGAATGGCCTCTCCCCAGTGTGAACACGCTGATGTCTCTGTAGGTGGAATGAGCAAGTGAATCCCTTCCCACAGTCTGAGCAGGTGAACGGTCTCTCCCCAGTGTGAACATGCTGATGTACCTTCAGTTCAGATGACTGAGTGAATCCCTCCCCACACACAGAGCAGGTGAACGACCTCTCCCCAGTGTGTACTCTCTGATGTACCTTCAGATGAGATGACTGTGTGAATCCCTTCCCACAGTCTGAACAGGTGAATGGCCTCTCCCCAGTGTGAACTCGCTGATGTACTTTCAGTTGAGATGACTGAGTGAATCCCTTCCCACAGTCTGAACAGGTGAACGGCCTCTCCCCAGTGTGAACTGACATGTGTACCAGTAGGCTGGATGACTGAGTGAATCCCTTCCCACAGTCTGAACAGGTGAACGGCTTCTCCCCAGTGTGAACTGACATGTGTACCAGTAGGCTGGATGACCGAGGGAATCCCTTCCCGCAGTCTGAGCAGGTGAACGGCCTCTCCCCAGTGTGAACTCTCTGATGTACCTTCAGTTGAGATGACTGAGTGAATCCCTTCCCACAGACGGAGCAAGTGAACGGCCTCTCCCCAGTGTGAACTCGCTGATGTACCTTCAGTTTAGATGAGCAAGTGAATCCCTTCCCACAATCTGAACAGGTGAATGGCCTCTCTCCAGTGTGAACTCGCTGATGTACTTTCAGTTGGGATGACCGAGTGAATCCCTTCCCACAGTCTGAGCAGGTGAACGGCCTCTCCCCAGTGTGAACTCGCTGATGCACCTTCAGTTGAGATGAGCAAGTGAATCCTTTCCCACAGACTGAGCAGGTGAACGGCCTCTCCTCAGTGTGAACTGACTTGTGTATCAGCAGTTCGGATGACACAGTGAATCCCCTTCCACATTCTGAGCAGGTGAACGGCCTCTCCCCAGTGTGAACTCGCTGATGTACTTTCAGTTGAGATGACTGAGTGAATCCCTTCCCACAGACTGAGCAGGTGAACGGCCTCTCACCAGTGTGAACTGACTTGTGTACCAGCAGTTGGGATGACCGAGTGAATCCCCTTCCACATTCTGAGCAGGTGAACGGCCTCTCCCCAGTGTGAACTCGCTGATGTACTTTCAGTTCAGATGCCTGAGTGAATCCCTTCCCACAGTCTGAGCAGGTGAATGGCCTCTCCCCAGTGTGAAGTCGTTGATGCAACTTCAGCTTAGATGATCCAGTGAATCCCTTCCCACAGTCTGAGCAGGTGAACGGCCTTTCCCCAGTGTGAACTCTCTGATGCACCTTCAGTTGAGATGAGCATGTGAATCCCTTCCCACAGTCTGAGCAGGTGAATGGCCTCTCCCCAGTGTGAACTCTCTGATGTATTTTCAGTTCAGATGATGTAGTGAATCCCTTCCCACAGACTGAGCAGGTGAACGGCTTCTCCCCAGTGTGAACACGCTGATGTACCTTCAGTTGGGATGATCCAGTGAATCCCTTCCCACAGTCTGAGCAGGTGAACGGCCTCTCCCCAGTGTGAACTCTCTGATGCACCTTCAGTTGAGATGAGCATGTGAATCCCTTCCCACAGACTGAGCAGGTGAACGGCCTCTCCCTAGCGTGAACTCGCTGATGTACCTTCAGTTTAGATGAGCAAGTGAATCCCTTCCCACAATCTGAGCAGATGAATGGCCTCTCCCCAGTGTGAACTCGCTGATGTACCTTCAGTTTAGATGAGCAAGTGAATCCCTTCCCACAATCTGAGCAGGTGAATGGCCTCTCCCCAGTGTGAACTCGCTGATGCACCTTCAGTTGAGATGAGCAAGTGAATCCCTTCCCACAGACTGAGCAGGTGAATGGTCTCTCCCCAGAGTGAACTGACTGGTGTGTCAGCAGATCGGTTGACCAAGTGAATCCCTTCCCACAGTCTGAGCAGATGAATGGCCTCTCCCCAGTGTGAACTCGCTGATGTACCTTCAGTTTAGATGAGCAAGTGAATCCCTTCCCGCAGTCCGAGCAGGTGAACGGTCTCTCCCCAGTGTGAACTCGCTGGTGTGTCAGCAGATTGTATGATTGAGTGAATCCTTTCCCACATTCCGAGCAGATGAATGGCCTCTCTCCAGTGTGAACTCGCTGATGTACCTTCAATTTAGATGAGCAAGTGAATTCCTTCCCGCAGTCCGAGCAAGTGAACGGCTGCTCCCCGGTGTGAACTCGCTGGTGAGACATTAGGTCAGATGATCGAGTGAATTCTTCCCAACAAGTTCAGCCGATGACCAGCCCCTGCCCAGGGTGAACTGACTGGTGTGTCCACAGATGGAAAGACCGACTGAATCCCTTCTCACACACAGAATAGGTGAATGGCCTTGTCCCAGTGTGTACTTGCTGATGTACCTTCAGTTGAGATGACCGATTGAATCCATTCCCACAGTATGATCAGATGAATGGATTCCCCTCTGTGTAAAATGACGGGAATGCCAATCGGTCTGATGATCCAGAGAATCACTCCCCATCATCTGAGCAGGAGGGATGATTGAGTGAATGCCTTGTTCCACTTCTTCAGTTGTATGGTGCAACTGTAACGAAAACCAATTTCCCCCGGGATCAATAAGTATGACTATGACTATTAAATATCTGGACGGAGACAGCAAAACTGGCGTGTTCTGTTCGAGAGTCCAGTAGACAAATTCCTTGTCATTTTTAACCTGTAAAAAGATTTACAAAATCCATCAATCAGTGTTGGAAAACCTTTCAGATGAGGTCACTTGAGTTGTCAAAGTGTATTCTGGCATCACACTGCTACAGTAAAGTTCAACCCAAGCTGGAGAGAGAAATCATCTTCTAACTGGGTACAGAGCTGGTATCTGGAATGATCATCAAATTCTCTGATGCTCTTCCTGTCTCTCTAAGAATGCGGCATTTCTGCCATCTCCAATCTGTGACCTGACTCAGTTTGACTCTCTCCATTGGTATTATTCCCTGTTCCCACTGAGCTGCATGGGTGCCTAGCCCCACAGTAACTGGTACACTCTCACACAAATAGCCGGCAGTGAATTCCACACACCCACCACTCTCTGTGTGACAAACTTACCCCTGACATCCCCTCGGTATCTATTTCCAAGCACCTAAAACTATGCCCCCTCGCGTTAGCCATTTCAGCCCTGGGAAAAAAACCTCTGGCTATCCACATGATCAATGCCCCTCATCATCTTATACATCTAAAAAAGGCTCTAAACATAAACAAGGAAAGTACACATTGCTTTGAGGATTGGAAAGAAGTATACAAAATTATGAGGGTATAGACAGGGTAAATGCAAGCAGCTTTTCCCACTGAGGTTGGGTGGGATGACAACCAGAGGTCATGGGTAAGTGGGGAAGGTGAAAATTAAACAGAAACATTTGGAAAAGCTCTTTACTGAAATGGTCGTGAGAGTGTCAGCACAAGTGGTGAATATGAGCTCATTTTCACCATGTAAAAGAAGTTTGTATGGGAGCCTGGATGGTCGGGGTATGGAGGACGATGGTCCCAGTGCAGGTAGTTGCATTAGACAGCTCAAATGTTTTTTTTGGCATTGACTAGATGGGCCAAATAGCCTGTTTCCATACTGAACTTCTCCATGTTTCCATGACAGAGCAGCTGGCCAAACTTGTTTGGAAGGGAAAAGGTAGGAGTGACAATGGAGCAGCAATGGCTGGAGTTTCTGGGAGCAATTCGGGAGTTGAGTGATCGATACATCCCAAAGAAGTGAAAGCATTGGAAAGGCAGGAGGACACAATTGTGGATGAAATGAGAAGCCAAAGCTAACATAAAAGCCATAGAGAGGGCAAACAAAAGAGCAAAAACTATTGGGAAAATTTTAGAAACCTGCAGAAGACAACTAAAACAAGAAGTCGGATGAGCTCGGGGGGGTGGAATTATGATATTGTAGTCATTAATGAGTCTTGGTAGCACCCAACAGTCTGAGGCATTTAGAGGAACAAAATATCCGGAGACTCAATATCTCTTGAAAACCAAGGTTCCCTGCAGCAGTTACCTTTCAACTTTTATTTTGGCAGGCACATACAAACTCTACACCCTCAGAATTTCACTTCTGAAGGCCTCCCACTTACCAAGTACTCCTTTGCCAGAAAACAGCCTGTCCCAAACCACACTTGTCAGATCCTTTCTGATACCATCAAAATTGACCTTTCTCCAATTTAGAATCTCAACCCGTAGTGCAGACCTCTCTTTTGCCATATTTACTTTGAATCTCATGGCATTATGATCACTAATTTCGATCATCAGCCCTGGATCATTTCCTAACAGCTCATTGCACACTTCTATGTCGGGAATTCTACGAACTGATTAAGGGCACATTTGGCAACCTCTACCCCCTTGACAGCTTTTACAGTATGGGAGTCCCAGTCAATATATGGAAAGTTAAAATCACACCTTTGTTTCTTGGCATGGTCTGCAATCTCTCTACAAATTTGTTCCTCTAAATCTCTCAGACTGTTGAGTGCAACCAAGTCCCAATAATGGCTACAATATCATAATTCCCTGTCCTGAGCTCATCTGGCTTTCCTACGATGCTTCTTGCATTGTGATATACACAGCTCAGCACATTCATCGCTCCATGCTCAACCATTTGATTGCTGACTCTGTCTGAGGTCTGAACAACATCTGACTGGTGTCAAAAAAACAAACTCTCCCTCGTTGTCACAAAAACAAAGGAGCAGATTGTGGACGGCAGGAGGAATGGAGACAGGCTAACCTCTATTGACATCAGTGGATCTGGGGTTGAGAGGGTGAACAGCTTTAGGTTCCTCAGCATAAACATCACCGAGGATCTCACATGGTCTGTACATACCGGCTGTGTTGTGAAAAAAGCACACCAGCACCTCTTTCACCTCAGACGGTTGAAGAAGTTTGGGATGGGGCCCCAAATCCTAAGAACTTTCTACAAGGACATAATTGAGAGCATCCCGACTGGCTGCATCACTGCCTGGTATGGGAACTGTACTTCCCTTAATCGCAGGAACCTGCAGAGAGTGGTGCGGACAGCCCAGCGTGTCTGTAGATGTGAACTTCCCACTATTCAGGTTATTTACAGAGACAGGTGTGTAAAAAGGGCCCAATGGACATTGGAGTCCCAATTCACCACAACCACAAACTGTTCCTGCTGTTACCATCCAGGAAACGGTACCACAGCAAAAGGACCAACAGGCTCCGGGACATCATCTCCCACCAGACCATCAGACTGATTAATTCATGCTGATACAATTGAATTTCTATGTTATATTGACTGTCCTGTGTACAAACTATTTATTATAAATGACTATAAATTACACATTGCACATTTAGATGGAGATGTAAAGATTTCTACTCCTCATGTATATGAAGGACGTATGCAATAAAGTCAATTTCATTCAATTCACCCTCTCCACTATCTGTTCTGTCATTCTGTCTCCCATTTCCCCTACAACTTATTTTAACCACATCACCCTCTCCCCACACTAGCACTAGCGAGCCTCACCACTGGGATATTAGTCCCCTCTTGTTCTGTTCCTCTAACTAACGAATTCCCTATCACCCCTTTGATTTTTCTCTGCCAGGTAATCTCAACAGTTTCTAAAGTGGTTCCACCTGTTGTTGTGTGGGATGGACACAAGAGTACTCTGCGATGGCTATTTAACCTCATTCTCCTTCCTGACTCTCACCTAGTTTCCTGTGTCCTGCACTTTGGGTGTAACTCACCTCTCTTCGTGTCATATCTATCACCCTCTCCAACTCCTGGATGATCCGGAAATCATCCATCTCAAGTTCCAACCCCTTAAAGTGCAGGGTTACAAGCTGCAGCTGGATGCACATCTTGTAGGTGAGGGCATCAGGGACACTGGAGGTCTCCTCACCCTCCCACCAATGTCCCCTCTAATTTGTAATGACCAGTGTGCACATCAATCTTGTACTGTGCATTTTTTTTTACCCAGTGACAACATCTGCATCGTGAATTTTCTATAGAGAGGTATTTATTTCAACAGCTAGCAAATCACTGTCAGTAAGAACTTTGATCTTCTCTGGCTTCGATCGAGTTCATCTGCACTCTCACACAACC
The DNA here is from genome assembly GCF_030028105.1 of Mobula birostris. Classification (NCBI taxonomy): domain Eukaryota; kingdom Metazoa; phylum Chordata; class Chondrichthyes; order Myliobatiformes; family Myliobatidae; genus Mobula; species Mobula birostris. Next base: position 17,462,419 of record NC_092382.1, read on the forward strand.
TATGTAGCAGGCCTGTAACGGGTAATGAAGGATTTTCTCGCCAGAGCTTTTGCACATTGTCCATATGTGGTTTGCTTGCTAAATTACGCTTTAAAAACTCAGATTTCCAAATATCACTCCACTTCTTCCCACTTGTAAATTCTCCAGCAACTTTTGCATCACCACAATCCACACAGGTAACACCAGTTTCTGTATTGTACATAAATATTTCCCCTGAACCCTCCCCCAGGTGACTGACGGTGGTGAACTCAGTGATGGCAATGCCAATGAATATGAAGGGAAGGGCAGTAGTCTGTCTCATTGGAGTCTGGCACATTTGTGATGTGAAAGCTACTTGTTGCCCAGGACAAAGGTGTTTGATATCATTATGTACCCAGAGAGAGTGGGACAAAACATGTTCTCACGGGTAGAAAGTCCAGAACAAGAGGGGGTGGAACCAGCAACAGACACAAAATGCTGGGGGAACTCAGCAGGCCAGGCAGCATCTATGGAAAAGAGTACTAATGCTGAGTTCCTCCAGCAATTTGTGTGTGTTGCTCGGATTTCCAGCATCTGCAGATTTTCTCTGGTTTGTGACTGGAGGCAGAACAAAGGTGATTTTCACAACAGCTGATGTAAAAGATTTTGTTCCCTTTCTCCGAGTTCCCGATCCTTGCATTTAGACAGCTGGAGCTCAGCTCTGTCTGAGAGACCCATCGGTTCCCATTCCCTCATCAGCCGGAAGCTCCCCGGGGCCCGTGTCCGGATGGTGGGGCTGAGAGAGAGGGAAGAGAGCAGGACTGTCCCGGGATTGCGGGTCACGGAGTCCGGAGTCACAGCAACTACCCGAAGTCGGTGTTGAAAACGCCGCCCGGTGAGACCCCCAACCCGGAGATCCCTTCTCACCTCAACCGATCATCCGGGGCCTTTTGTGCCCCGCGCGCTGGTGAGCTCGAGCTTGGTCGGTTTAACGGCTGGGCTACTGATCACGTGACCATCCCCTCCCCCACCGCTGTCAACAGAGGAGTTATGCACTGCTCTATTCCCATTGGTGGGAAGCGATGTCAATCACTGCTTCCAGCCAATAGCGGAGGCGGACCAGCCGAGAGGGCGTTACCCCCGCTGACACCGTCTCCCGAACTTTCCGTCACGGCGGGACAACCGTCAAAGTAAATGTCCGCTTTCTGATTTATTTCCATTTCCCTCCGAGGGAAGTTGGGGCGTTTGTGAAGCGTCTCCTGCGGCCGGAGTCTGATGTGTCGCTGAGAGGTAGGAGGAGACCGCTCGGCCCGTCGGTTTGATGCCGGTTCCCCGGGGAGGGAGAGGATGAAGACGGTGAGAGAGGGGGCGGACAGGATGTTTGTCCCGGTGGGGACAGGAGGGGCTCATCTGTGGAAATGTCTGAGCCCACGGTGGTGGCGATTCACCACATTGGGGGGCAAACACCGGCAGACTGTTGCCCTGCAAGCGGGGCCGATGGTCCGGGCAAAGTGACAATTATTTGTGTTTTGTTGAGACTGTACCGGGAATATGGTGTAAAATCCCGCTCCCCACACTAACACGGGTCACACAGACCAAAGAACAAACTGCCGGAGGAACTCAGTGGGTCGGGCAGCATCTGTGGAGGGAAATGGACCGTCAACATTTCGGGCCGAGACCCTCCCTCTGGACTGAGAGTGGACGGGAAATAGTCCGAGAAAAGAGGTGAGGGGTGGGGATGGGGCAAGAGCTGGGGAGTGAGAGGTGGATCCAGGTGAGGGGGAGGTGGGAAGGTGGAAATAGTGACGGGGGTGGGAGGTGAGTGGTTGGGGCAACACGGGGCTGCAGAAGATGGAAATTAATTCCATAGAGGATTAACAAAGAGGTTAGAGAGTATTTGTTATAGAGAGTGCAATGAAGATTCACCAGACTGATCCCTGGAGTGGTGGGGTCATCATATGAAGAAAGATCAAATGTGATAACCCTTTCATTTAGAGAATCGAGGACTGAGAGGTGAACACATTGAAATGCACAACATCATTACTGGCTGAACCAGGGATCCCAGTCTCTGAAAAAGGGGGTGGACTGTCCGGGACTGAGATGAGGGGAAATGTCTCCACTCCGAGGGTGGTGAATGTCTGTAAATCCCCACCACAGAGGGTGGTGAAGACTCAGTGATCGTCTTCACATAAAATAGAGGCCGGCAGATGTGTGGAGACCGAAGGGATCGAGGAAATGAGGATCGGGCAGAAACATGTGGCTGAGATGGGAGAGCAGCCACCATCTTGTTGATGGTTAGAGGGGCTGAATGGCCACCTCCTGCCGTTTCTCACTTGATGTTTCAGTGTTCCTGTCCAGTGAAGCTGGAGGAATGTGAATAGAAATGAGTGTTTATAAACATGGACAGATTTAAATGAAACCTGCACATTTCCGTTTTGGGTCTGAATTGTGTGTTGGACCAGGATGGGAATTGAGCCCGTGACTCTGTGACCTTGGGCTGGAGGGAAAGGGACAGGGAAGATATGGAGGAAAAAGTGAAAATGTATCGGGTGTAAATATGGAATAATGTGGGAAATGCAGCGGATGGGTCGGGCAGCGTGTGAGGGGCGAGGAGCAGAGTCACCGGTTCAGGTGGGAGACCCTCCACCAGTCATGTGATCCCATTTCCTGTTCACGTTTTTCCACAGACCTGCATCATCTGCCGGTCACTGCTCTACATGTACGTGTAGCTTCATCTTTCACCCGTTCAGACAAGTCAGTGAGATCCGGATCTGTCACGTCCTCTCGTTGTGGGTGGACAATGATTTACTCTGCAATATTTTCAGCATGTTTCCATATAACCACATAACAATTACAGCACAGAAACAGGCCATCTCGGCCCTTCTAGTCCATGCCGGTGTAAATATGGAATGATGTGGGAAACGCGGCAGATGGGTCGGGCAGCGTGTGAGGGGCGAGGAGCAGAGCCACCGGTTCAGATGGGAGACCCTCCACCAGTCATGTGATCCCATTTCCTGTTCACGTTTTTCCTGCTCAGTCTGTGGGAAGGGATTCACTCAGTCATCCAACCTACAGAGTCATCAGCGAGTTCACACTGGGGAGAAGCCGTTCACCTGCTCAGAATGTGGTAAGCGATTCACTAGGTTATCCGGACTACTGGCACACCAGTCAGTTCACACAGAGGAGAGGCCATTCACCTGCACAGTCTGTGGGAAGAGATTCACTCGGTTATCTGACCTACAGAGTCATCAGCGAGTTCACACTGGGGAGAAGCCGTTCACCTGCTCGGAATGTGGGAGAGGATTCACTCAGTCATCCCACCTACTGGCACACCAGTCAGTTCACAATGGGGAATGGCCATTGTTGTGAATCCCTAGGTTTCGTTTGCTGTGGACTGTCATTTTAAGAGAGAGAGAGAGATTAAGAATGGAAATCAGTCTGACTTGCAGCTTGTCATGGCTCGCAGCTTGTTTAGTTTTCACTGAGGACACAGACACTCAGAGTCAGACAGAGATGAAGGAGGATAAATGGAAGGATCGGAACAAGGAACTGGTGGCCAAGGGTCACTGTTTAGAACTTTCCTCTGCCCACAAGGGTGGGTTAATTATCGATTCAGCGAACATCGAATGTGTGGTTGTCACCTCGTTTGATCCATAGAAGTGGATCGGATTTGGGGTATCCTGTGAAGACCACTTATGTGTTAACCCTTTCCTGGGTGTGGTGTGGTAATTCACTTGAAGACGATACCCCTTGTGACAAGTCACTTTCGGTGATAATTTGTATGTGGATTTGGAATGACGATGGATAAAATCTACAGCGACTGTTCTTTCATTTTACCACCGTGGAAACTGTGGAATTCACGTTATTGCCTTCTCTCAACATTTACCCTGGATTACAAATATCTCTCTCTCCTCAACTATTCTGTGGTTGTACTGAACTTTCATACTTTACCATCTCAAGACTCCAAGCCTTGTTTCCCCTGAGCTCAATAGTTTGGGAGTTATATTTACACAGACGTACACATACCACTGCTAACTATTGTTTATCTTGCTTAAGTTTCTATATTATAAGTAGATACTAATAAAGATAGTGGCTTTAACATCAAAACCAGACTCCAGGTGTAGCCTATTGCTGCTGGTTCATTTCTAAAGTGTTATGGTTCGTAACAAAATTAGGGCCTGCATCCTGGATAGGAACAGACTTGGGGGCGTATTGATTAATTATTAATTTCATTGGGGAAATCCCTTTTGATTTATTTGTGTCTGGAAAATCAGCAGCAATGGATGTTGATAGATTTCTGGATATGCCAACCTCTGAGGCACTAAAGGACACCAGGAGGATTGAGTTGTTGAGTATTGCTAAAAGGTTAAAACTTGCTAAGGTGAAATTGACAACCAGGAGGTCACAGATGCAGAGGATAATAGCTGAACATTATGCATCTGAGGATGTGTTTAAAGTGGAGGAGTAAGAGGTGTTTCCTGGAAGTAAACATAGTGAGCTTGAGCTCCTGTACAAGTTAGAAAAATTAAAAATGGAGGCTGTGGAAAGGCAGAGGCAGTTTGAGGCTAGAGAGGCAGAAAAACAGAGAGAAGAGGCAGAACAGGGAGGAAGCAGAAAGACAAAGGATGTTCGAGCTGAAAAAGTTAGAGAGATTGCAGCAAAGGGGTCTAGCGTTAGACTCTGGTGATAAGTTTGAGGCTAGTTGGGAATTTAAATTGGTACCTCCATTTGATGAAGCAGAGGTTGATAAGTACTTCCAGCATTTTGAGAAGGTTGCTCAGAGTTTAATGTGGCCAAAAGAGGGTTGGCCTATTCTCTTACAAAGTGTAATTAAGGGGAAGGCTCAGCAAGCCTATTTTGCTTTTACAGTTGATGAAGCAGCTGATTATGACACAGTGAAACAGGCTGTGCCCAAAGCTTACGAGTTGGTCCCAGAAGCATACAGGCAAAAGTCTAGACATTTGAGGAAATCTGTGAACCAGACTTGTATGGAATTTGCTTATGAGAAGTTTGTGTGTTTTGACCGCTGGTGCACATATAAAAGTATAAATGAAGATGTAAACAACTTCAAAGAGTTGGTTTTACTTGAAGTATTCAAAAGGTGCGTCCCTGATGACAAAAGACGTATTTAGATAAAAAGGATGCTGCCACTTTGCAGGAGTCTGCTAGATTAGCAGATAAGTTTGCTTTAACTCATCAGGTTAAGTTTACCCCGAATAAGAACTTCCAAAAGAGTAGCAGGGATAACCAGGGTAAACCAGAAATTAAAGCTGGGACTCGTGACAAGAGTGAGGATGAAGGGAAGCAGTTGAAGGAGAAATTTTCTGGTCTTTACTTGTTACTATTGTAAGAAAGCTGGTCATATGATGGCTAATTGTTCCATCCTGAAGGAGAAAAAGGAAAAGGAGGCAGTCCCAAGTGCCTGTAATCAGTATGTTGAAGCACCTATAAACCACAGGTTTTGTTGAGGCTCAGTTAAGGACTGAGAGGTCTGACCGAGTTAAGAAGGGAGTTGATCCTTTTATGTCAGATGGGTTTGTATTAGTAAAGGAAGGGTCAACCCTGGTACCAGTGAAAATTCTTTGAGATACTGGGGCTTCTCAGTCACTTATATTAGACAGTGTTCTAAAGTTTGGTGATGAGACTGACATTGGTGAGGTAAATCTTATTAAAGGCATTGGGGGTGGCATGGTTTCTGTGCCATTGCACAAGGTCACTTTACAGTCAGGGTTGGTTTCGGGACCTGTTAGGATCGGATTATGCTCCAGTTTACCAGTGGAAGATGTTACTTTGCTGTCAGGGAATGACCTGGCAGATGGTAAAGTTGTTCCTGCAGTGCAGTTGACAACTAAGCCAACCACTGACGACCCACAGATGGATTTTAACATTTATCGCAATAACTCAAAGTGTGGCTAAAAAGCCTGCCAATGCAGACCGTTCTGCGCAGCATGATTCTGATACCCATGATAGCCAAAGTTGGGATTCAGGTTATGATGACTTAAAACAGAGATCATCTTCCTCTTTCCGTTCTGCTCCACGGAACCAGACCCAGTGCTAGAGACCGGATCGCCGTGGTCGTCCTGTGTCAGGTCATCCCCCTCAACAGCATCCAAAACAAGATAACGATTACTGAGGAGGATGGCCACAGGGGTGCTCTCTACTATCTGAGCTCTTCCCATCCCTTCCCTGACAGTCACCCACTTATCGATCTCCTGCTCATGTTCCATTATAAGCTGTAGGTCATCAAGCTGCAGCTCCAGATCCCTAACACGTTCTCTCATCAGCTGCATCTCGCACACCGGGCGCAGATATGGCCGTCTGGGAGACGGGTAGATTCCCGGGATTCCCACATCTTACACCCAGAGCAAAGTACTAACCCTGCAGACATGCTCTTGTACATGCCTATATGCTCAGTAAACATGTTCACTGCTTAATCCCCAGAGGAGAGAATGAGATGGGAAATGTCCAAATATGCTGATAACACAGAAGCAAAGGAAGGAAATTTAATGATAACATTCTGGTTTTGCATCAAGTAATTCAAAAGGCAGATTGTATTTTGGCCTTCACTGCACAGGGAGTGGAGATTATGTAATGGGCCGGTGTAGCTACCATTGTACAGGGTATTAGTGAGGCCACACCTGGAATTCTATGCACAGTTTTAATCCCCAAGCAGAAAGAAATCTTAAGAGTAGCTATGGAGCCAGCAGTGCAGTTTGACCAGTGTAATACATGGGATGCTTTACCAGCAGAGGTGAGATGATTTGGCCCTGAATTTAGAACATATTCACAAATGATAGGGTATTTGTGGAGCGTCTTGATAGAGTATCTCTTCTCATCAGTCAGAGAGCGTTCAATAAGGGATGCTCATTTCAAATGGAAATGTGTGAAAATTCCTGGAAATTTATATTTTCTATTTAATTTCGCATTGTGATCAATGAGGTATCTATGTATTTGAATGTACAATCTTTGGGTTTCACTGCCCCGAGGGTGGGAAGGCCGGTTGGCTGAGTTATTCTGAGTTGCAGATAGATAATTAATTAAGGGGAGCGAGGGGAATGGACACAGGAGCTTAGATCATGCACGGTCGTCCGATCATAAGACACAGTAGGAAAAATTTTTCCTCTTCTCCGTTGTAATTGATAAGTCCCACTATTCTGAGGACGTGTTCCCCTGGTCCCCGACTGCAGGAAAAATCCTCTCCACATACTCTCTTTCTCGGCTTTTCGGTGTTCGAGAGCCTCCCTCATTTTTTTCTAAACACTACAGGATACAGGCCCAGAGACATCAAATGCTCCTCATGTGTTTAACCTGTCAGACTTGGAATGATTTTTATGAACCTCCACTGGACTCTGTCCAATTCCAGCACATTTTTCCTACACTGCTCATAATTGTCCGTGTGGTTTAACCATTGCCTTATAACATCTCAACAATATATCCTTATGGATAGACCTCTCGTAATGAATGGTAGCATCATATTTACATAACTGTAAGGTGAATGGCCAGGGTGAAGAGTAGAAGGAAAGGCTATGGGCAGTGTTTTTTTTTAACTGGAAGGAGAAATTGATATTCATCCCTTCAGGTTGGAGCTGTGCAGGTGGAGTATGATGTGTTTCTCTTCAACCCTGAGGCTGTCAAGTTGAGCAACTCCAGCCATTACTATTCTGCCATCATCCATGCTAGTGTCTCCTTTCAATCAACTTTGGTGAGCTCTTCTCGCATGCCTCCGTAGTTCCCCTCACTGCACTAATAATGATGCATCGTGTTGTACCTTTCCCCTCTCAAAGTGCAGGGTGAATTCTAACATGTTATGATCACTGGGTCCACATGGTTCCTTTACCATAAGCTCCCTAATCAAATTTGGTTCATTACACAACACCCAATCCAGAATTAACTTTTCCTAGTGGGCACAATTACAAGCTGTTCTAAAAGGCATCTCATTGGTATTTTCCAAATTCCCTCTTTTGAGATCAAACACCAGCCTGATTTTCATAATCTCCCTCCACCCATCCCACTCGTGGACTGTTTGTTCCACTCCCATTTGGGTAGACTGCGCAGCATCCTCACCAGGACTGCCAGCCTCTGGGACAGCTACTTTCCCCAAGCAGTTAGGCTGATAAATATCTCTACCCAACTAACCCACCCTTCCACACACCAAACACCTCTATTTTATAATTTCCTGTCTGTCATCTTATGTGCAGGCACTTTATGGACATACAATCAATCCGTGCACAGTTTATAAGCTGTGGATATATGTTTTTACTGTTGTGTTTTCCTGCTGCATTGGAGCTGGAGTAATAACTATTTCGATCTCAGTTACACTTGTCTGCTGGAAATGGAATTAAACAACCTTGAATAAACATTTCAGCAGACTGCAGCGTCACATTTCTGTCTCTCAGTGTTACTGCGGCAGAGCGCCACCTAGTGACAATGGAATCCACAAATCAGGGGCTCCTGTTATTATGGCAAATCACCACCAAGTGGCAGTGTTGTCCACAAAAGGGAGAGATTTGCAGCGATATGGAGGGGTGTAGGGGGCTGGAAGCCAACTCTGCAAGTGGATGAAGTGCCAGTCCTGCCCCAAACCACCCTCCCCACCACTAGTCAGGGTCCCAAACAGTCCTTCCACATGAGGCAACTTTTCAACATCGTGCCTGTTGGGGTCATCTGCAGTTTCCAGTTTTCCAGGTGTGGCCTCCTCGACATTAGTGAGACTCGATGTAGTCTCTGCATTCTGCACTCTGTCCTGATGAGATTCTGCAGATATTGGAGATGCAGAGTAACATACACAAAATGTTGGAGGAAGTCAGGAGGTCAGGTAGCTTCTACAGAGGGGGATAAATCAAAACAGAGATTTCCTGCCGAGACCCTTCATCGGGACTGGAACTGGGAGAAGCTGGAACAAGATGGTGTGAGGAGTGGAGAGTCCAAGCTGGTAGATGACATGTGAAGCCAGGTAAGAGTGAAGGTGAGTGGGTGGGGGAGGTGGGAGGTGGAAAATGCAAAGGAATGAAAAGAAGGAATCTGATAGGATAGAAGAACGGACCATGGGGAAAAAAGGAAGTAAAAGAGGAACCAGAGGGAGACGATCCACAGTGGAGAAGAGAGAAGTGGGGAGACAGAATGGAGGAGACAGGCGTGTGGGTTTGATGAAAAGGAAGAGGTAGAAGTTAAAGATGTCGATGTTCATGCCATCGGGTTGTAAACTAACCGGATGTAATATGAGGTGTTGCTCCTTTAACCTGAGAGTGGACTCATCGAGTTAGTTAAACAATAAACCGTAAGGGAGAGTGGATTAATAATTTTCCCTTGGCATCCCTATTAAATCAATCCTCTCTCACCTTGAACCGGTGCCGTCTGGTTGTTGGTTCCACAAAAGTGGGGAAAAGGACTGCGCACGTTCCCCAGTTCTGTACACTCAGGGTTTGGGACACCTGCATCATATCAGCCTCAATCTCCTGCAGTTCAAGGTGTGAAGTCCCAACCTGCCCAGCCTCTCTCCAGAACTCAGTCCCTCGAGTACTGGCACCATTCTCGTAAATCTCTCCTGCACTCATTCCAGCTTGACGTCCTCTCTCCTACAGCAGAACGACCAAAACTGGATACAATAATCCAGGTGCGGATACCCTAACAATACCCTAACCCTAATGCAACCTCACTAGACTCTTCTTGAGCCATGAGATATGAGACAGAGGCTGCTCAGCCAATCGAGTCTGTTCCACCATTCCTTCGTGTCCAATTGATTCTCTCTCTCAACTCCATTCTCCTGCCTTCTCCCCATAATCCTTGAACATCCTTTTTAAATATACTCAATGACTTGGCATCTACTCCGTCCATGGCAATGAATTCCAAAGATTTACCACTCCCTGACTCAAGAAATTCCTCCTCATCTCTGCTGTCAGTGCTCTATACATTGAGGCCGTGGCCTCTGGTCCCAGACCCACACAGCGTAGGGTGCATCTTCTTCATAGCCACTCTGCCGAGGCCTTTCAATATTTAATAGGTTTCAATGAGATCCCCTCTCTTTCCTCTGGACCAGTGAGTACAGGGTCAAAGATCTTAAGTTAACGCTTTCATTCCTGGAATCATTCTCGTGAACCTTCTCCGAACCCGCTCCGATATGAGCATATCTTTTTCTCAGATGGGAGGTCGGAAACTGCGTGATCTGACCAATGTGTTATAAAGCTCCAGTACCACATCCTTGCTCCTATATGCTAACGTTACAGTTGTCATCCTTAACTCAATCTGCAAGCAAACCTTCAGGGGCTCCTGTTCACGGACTCCCAAGTACCTATTTCTGATTTTTGTATTTTCTCCCATTTATTTTTTTCTCTCTGTCTTTATTTTTTCTACCAATTGTACATGACTGGACACTTGCATACACTGTATTTCATCTGCTACTTCGTTGTCTGTTCTCCAAACCTATCAAAGTCCTTCTGTAGACTCCGGCTTTGCTCTAAACTACCTGTCCTGTACCTATCTTTGTATCAACTGCAAAGTTCATCACCAAGGTATCAATTCCGTCATCCATATCATTCAGATTTAATATGAAAAGATGTGGTCTCAATACTGACCCCTACGGAACACCATTAGTTAGCGACAGCAAAACAGAATTCTCCACATTATTCTGACTCTTTCTGCCTTGTCAGTCAATCTTCGACCCATACAAGCATCTTTCCTGTAATTCCATGAGCTGTGATCTTGTTCAGCAGCCTCACATGCAGCGACTTAGAGACATAGAAAACCTACAACACAGTATACAGGCCCTTCGGCCCACAAAGCTGTGCTGAACATGTCCTTGCCCTAGAATTACCTAGGCTTACCCATACTCCTCTATTTTTCTAAGCACCATGTACCTGTCCAGGAGACTCTTAAAAGACCCTATCAATTCCACCTCAACCACCGCCACTGGCAGCCCATTCCACGCATTTACTACTCTCTGCATAAATTTACCCCTGATATCTCTTCTATACCTACATCCACGCACCTTAAAACAATGCCCTCTTGTGTTAGCCATTTCAGCCCTGGGGAAAAAACCTGTCTGTCCACATGATCAATGCCTCTCCTCATCTTATACACCTCTATCAGGTCACCTCTCATCCTCTGTCACTCCAAGGAGAAAAGGCCGACTATTTACACTCAACCCCACTTAGATTAACACTACCTTGGATGGAAGGAGGAAGAGAAATAACACACATGAAAAAAAAATCACAACCTGTCAGATAAAACTTACAAGTATATATTTTCATCAAAACTGAACTGGATTCAGCACTCCCTGTGTGTGTGTATCTGCAATCATGATAAGAAATACAGACCAGAAAACTTAGATCAGAGGCAAACTGAGAAAAATGAATCATCACTATGGAAGAAAAGATTAACCAGTGGAATGAGTATGACCCTCAATGGGAGACAGCCCAATGATCTGAGCAGACGAGATGGTGACAAGGAAGCATCGAACACCTGACTGAGAGTTGGAGACCTCTTCCCTGAAACAGAGGGGTTCCTTGCAGAAATACAGGACAAGGTGGTTCACAGAAAGAAAAAAAAATCAAAAATACATATAATACAAACAAACGAGGCAATAAATGCAGCAAATGCCGAGAAACCAGACACAATCCAACACATTCCAGGATCCTCTAGCAGTTTGAATCAATCTGGTTACTTATGAAGGTACAATCAAGAGGCAAACATCATTCACCAAAATCTTGCTTTAAAATACAAACTCATGAATAACCACCATAACTTCATTAAGGCATCATAAATTCAAGCCTGATCCAGTTAGGGACAGAATCTCACTATTTATAAGATAATCAATACATTATTACAGATAGGATAATCTAAAATAAACATCCAGATATAATATTACAGGATAAACAAGCAGGAACAACTCCCTCAATAGATAAAACCATTCCCACCACACACATGTTCCTCGACCAGTGGAGCACCTCACCACAGGCATTGTTTGTATCATCAGTCAGACAACCAGATTATTTTCTCTGTCAATCAGCTTCCAACGTTTCCACTCTGTCATTCGCTGCCCACACCCCACTGCTGATTCCCTTCTCATCACACGTTCTTACCCCAACCATCGTCCAGAGTCCCAAACTCTGCCCTGTGCAGACCCGCCTCTGGTTTCTGACCCTGCTCCGTTCAACATCCAACTA